>NW_026688219.1:0-202676 GCF_030445035.2 Dasypus novemcinctus
GGCTCACAGTCTTCCCCTTCCTCGTCAGTGTCCACTCTTGCTCTGTGTTTCTTCTCTGGGATGAGAGGGGCGGGCCCCTGAGCACCCAGGCGACTCTCAGACATCAGCGTGCCCTTTCTCCTCTCGCCCGACTTTGTGGTACCGTACGAATGAACATTGATCTTTTCTCCGGGTTCGGGGGACCCAAAACGAAGCTGCTTACCTGTTGGGTTGTGAGGCTTTTCAGGGGAAAGCATTTCTGCTCCCTTGAGGCTCACTGCGCTCAATTGGGCTTACAGGTCCGGGTGTTCCGTGTACCAGGGACATTGTAAGCAGGCATCGCGACCGTCCAAAGCAGTTGCATGGGTTGTTTTGGCATTGACTCGAGCCACAGCCGCCAGGGTTTGAAACACACACACGAAAGGAAGAACTCATCATCTGAAGTAGCTTGGGCTCTGCCAGAGCACGCCACGCAGCCAGGTGATTTTCCTATTGGTTGTCGTGCCAAGCTACCATAGCAGGCAATTCCACAGGTATACTGTGCAGAGTTCCAAACGAAAGCAGATAGCCCCTGTCGCCGAGGCGCAGCTGCCTAGGCGATAAAGCCCCAGGCACTGGTGCTCCTGAGGGCTGCGGGGACAGCCAGGTCTACGCCGGTGGCAGGAGGCTCTGGGCCTCAGTGCCCTGCCAGTGGGCCCTACTTGAGTATAGGTGCTCTTGCATGGGGTGGAGTCGGTCTCAGGTGGGCCCTCCCTCCACAGGCCTCTCCTGTCCCCTTGGCTGAAGCCGAGCCCGGCACTGGGGGTTGGTGCCTGCGCAGGAGCCTTGAGTCTCTGGACAGGCCCCGTGCCAGCTGGGACCTGAGCCCCAGCCCAGCTGCAAGCCCTGCGCTCAAGTTCCTTGGCCTTGCCCAGGTCAGCTAAGAGGGAGGAGAAGATGGTCGTCAGCACAGCGGGAAGCAATAGTGCCGACACCTGGCAGCGGGAGAAGCGCCTCCAACAGCCCCGTGGGATCTAAGCCCCCTCTGGCTCCAGCCGCCGCCCCAGCCAGGCCTCTCCCCGCCCCCCCACGGCCGAGCCAGGACCAAGGCACAGGCGCCCAAGCCCGCCGGGCAGGCCACGCCCCCAGCCGCCCCCGCCCCCGGCAGACTCGCCCCGCCCACGCCCCGCCCCGCCTCCGTTGCTCTGGAGACCGTGGCTGCCGGCGGGAGGGGCCTTAGGCCTGGAGGTGGAAGACAGTGGTGATGAGGGGGAGAATTCTCCACTCGGGAGTTGTCCCCAGTGGTAGTGGCGGGACACGTGCGGCCACTAGACATCCTGCCGAAACCCACCCAAGGCACTCCCCGGAGCGTGTCGACTGCCAGGAAAACTCACCCGCCGGGCTTAGGGGTTAGCGGGGTTCCCAAACGCACACATCGAGTGCCCGCAAGAGGCCACGGGAAGGAAAGGGGTCGCTGGCCTGCTAGGACCCTGCTGGGTGGGGGCTGTGCTGGAAGAGAACCTCTGCTATGGTGTCGTGGACTGTTGTTTTCTCCTCTAAGTCTGATGAAAAGAAGAGACAGAGGAAGGAAGCTCCAGGAACAAGCAAGCGGCTCCGGTGCGGAAACTCAGAGCCCAAACTACCACCGCTAGGGGCCGCGGTTGGGAAAGAATGGTTCCTTCCTGGGTTCCAAGGCAGGGGGAGGGGCAGGGCCCCATGCAGAAGGGGCTGTGGGGGAGGGGACCCCTGGGCCAGTCCCGGGACTGGGCTGAGACCCTCTCTCCATCCGAGAGCGAGGGCTCACCTGGTCCAGGCCAAGAGTCTGCGTTGGGCCAGGCTGCCCCGGTCGGTCCCTCGGAAGAGGGGGCTTCCTCGCCAACCAAAGTCCCCGCGGCCTCGTCAAGCGGGGGCCTACCTAGGGCCGGCGTTGCCCTGCAGGTCTCTCCCACGCCAATGGTCACAGACGTGCTGACTCCCATGGCCGTCACCTCCGCCGTTTTGGGACGGGAAAACCTGGCCTTTCCCACAGGTGGCCTGAGGGCTTCTGCCTTGGCCGCCTGCCAGGCCCGGAGAGGCCTGTCTCTCAGAGAGGAGAGGCTCACAGTCTTCCCCTTCCTCGTCAGTGTCCACTCTTGCTCTGTGTTTCTTCTCTGGGATGAGAGGGGCGGGCCCCTGAGCACCCAGGCGACTCTCAGACATCAGCGTGCCCTTTCTCCTCTCGCCCGACTTTGTGGTACCGTACGAATGAACATTGATCTTTTCTCCGGGTTCGGGGGACCCAAAACGAAGCTGCTTACCTGTTGGGTTGTGAGGCTTTTCAGGGGAAAGCATTTCTGCTCCCTTGAGGCTCACTGCGCTCAATTGGGCTTACAGGTCCGGGTGTTCCGTGTACCAGGGACATTGTAAGCAGGCATCGCGACCGTCCAAAGCAGTTGCATGGGTTGTTTTGGCATTGACTCGAGCCACAGCCGCCAGGGTTTGAAACACACACACGAAAGGAAGAACTCATCATCTGAAGTAGCTTGGGCTCTGCCAGAGCACGCCACGCAGCCAGGTGATTTTCCTATTGGTTGTCGTGCCAAGCTACCATAGCAGGCAATTCCACAGGTATACTGTGCAGAGTTCCAAACGAAAGCAGATAGCCCCTGTCGCCGAGGCGCAGCTGCCTAGGCGATAAAGCCCCAGGCACTGGTGCTCCTGAGGGCTGCGGGGACAGCCAGGTCTACGCCGGTGGCAGGAGGCTCTGGGCCTCAGTGCCCTGCCAGTGGGCCCTACTTGAGTATAGGTGCTCTTGCATGGGGTGGAGTCGGTCTCAGGTGGGCCCTCCCTCCACAGGCCTCTCCTGTCCCCTTGGCTGAAGCCGAGCCCGGCACTGGGGGTTGGTGCCTGCGCAGGAGCCTTGAGTCTCTGGACAGGCCCCGTGCCAGCTGGGACCTGAGCCCCAGCCCAGCTGCAAGCCCTGCGCTCAAGTTCCTTGGCCTTGCCCAGGTCAGCTAAGAGGGAGGAGAAGATGGTCGTCAGCACAGCGGGAAGCAATAGTGCCGACACCTGGCAGCGGGAGAAGCGCCTCCAACAGCCCCGTGGGATCTAAGCCCCCTCTGGCTCCAGCCGCCGCCCCAGCCAGGCCTCTCCCCGCCGCCCCACGGCCGAGCCAGGACCAAGGCACAGGCGCCCAAGCCCGCCGGGCAGGCCACGCCCCCAGCCGCCCCCGCCCCCGGGCGCCCGGCGCCCCGCCCCCGGCAGACTCGCCCCGCCCACGCCCCGCCCCGCCTCCGTTGCTCTGGAGACCGTGGCTGCCGGCGGGAGGGGCCTAAGGCCTGGAGGTGGAAGACAGTGGTGATGAGAGGGAGAATTCTCCACTCGGGAGTTGTCCCCAGTGGTAGTGGCGGGACACGTGCGGCCACTAGACATCCTGCCGAAACCCACCCAAGGCACTTCCCGGAGCGTGTCGACTGCCAGGAAAACTCACCCGCCGGGCTTAGGGGTTAGCGGGGTTCCCAAACGCACACATCGAGTGCCCGCAAGAGGCCACGGGAAGGAAAGGGGTCGCTGGCCTGCTAGGACCCTGCTGGGTGGGGGCTGTGCTGGAAGAGAACCTCTGCTATGGTGTCGTGGACTGTTGTTTTCTCCTCTAAGTCTGATGAAAAGAAGAGACAGAGGAAGGAAGCTCCAGGAACAAGCAAGCGGCTCCGGTGCGGAAACTCAGAGCCCAAACTACCACCGCTAGGGGCCGCGGTTGGGAAAGAATGGTTCCTTCCTGGGTTCCAAGGCAGGGGGAGGGGCAGGGCCCCATGCAGAAGGGGCTGTGGGGGAGGGGACCCCTGGGCCAGTCCCGGGACTGGGCTGAGACCCTCTCTCCATCCGAGAGCGAGGGCTCACCTGGTCCAGGCCAAGAGTCTGCGTTGGGCCAGGCTGCCCCGGTCGGTCCCTCGGAAGAGGGGGCTTCCTCGCCAACCAAAGTCCCCGCGGCCTCGTCAAGCGGGGGCCTACCTAGGGCCGGCGTTGCCCTGCAGGTCTCTCCCACGCCAATGGTCACAGACGTGCTGACTCCCATGGCCGTCACCTCCGCCGTTTTGGGACGGGAAAACCTGGCCTTTCCCACAGGTGGCCTGAGGGCTTCTGCCTTGGCCGCCTGCCAGGCCCGGAGAGGCCTGTCTCTCAGAGAGGAGAGGCTCACAGTCTTCCCCTTCCTCGTCAGTGTCCACTCTTGCTCTGTGTTTCTTCTCTGGGATGAGAGGGGCGGGCCCCTGAGCACCCAGGCGACTCTCAGACATCAGCGTGCCCTTTCTCCTCTCGCCCGACTTTGTGGTACCGTACGAATGAACATTGATCTTTTCTCCGGGTTCGGGGGACCCAAAACGAAGCTGCTTACCTGTTGGGTTGTGGGGCTTTTCAGGGGAAAGCATTTCTGCTCCCTTGAGGCTCACTGCGCTCAATTGGGCTTACAGGTCCGGGTGTTCCGTGTACCAGGGACATTGTAAGCAGGCATCGCGACCGTCCAAAGCAGTTGCATGGGTTGTTTTGGCATTGACTCGAGCCACAGCCGCCAGGGTTTGAAACACACACACGAAAGGAAGAACTCATCATCTGAAGTAGCTTGGGCTCTGCCAGAGCACGCCACGCAGCCAGGTGATTTTCCTATTGGTTGTCGTGCCAAGCTACCATAGCAGGCAATTCCACAGGTATACTGTGCAGAGTTCCAAACGAAAGCAGATAGCCCCTGTCGCCGAGGCGCAGCTGCCTAGGCGATAAAGCCCCAGGCACTGGTGCTCCTGAGGGCTGCGGGGACAGCCAGGTCTACGCCGGTGGCAGGAGGCTCTGGGCCTCAGTGCCCTGCCAGTGGGCCCTACTTGAGTATAGGTGCTCTTGCATGGGGTGGAGTCGGTCTCAGGTGGGCCCTCCCTCCACAGGCCTCTCCTGTCCCCTTGGCTGAAGCCGAGCCCGGCACTGGGGGTTGGTGCCTGCGCAGGAGCCTTGAGTCTCTGGACAGGCCCCGTGCCAGCTGGGACCTGAGCCCCAGCCCAGCTGCAAGCCCTGCGCTCAAGTTCCTTGGCCTTGCCCAGGTCAGCTAAGAGGGAGGAGAAGATGGTCGTCAGCACAGCGGGAAGCAATAGTGCCGACACCTGGCAGCGGGAGAAGCGCCTCCAACAGCCCCGTGGGATCTAAGCCCCCTCTGGCTCCAGCCGCCGCCCCAGCCAGGCCTCTCCCCGCCCCCCCCACGGCCGAGCCAGGACCAAGGCACAGGCGCCCAAGCCCGCCGGGCAGGCCACGCCCCCAGCCGCCCCCGCCCACGGGCGCCCGGCGCCCCGCCCCCGGCAGACTCGCCCCGCCCACGCCCCGCCCCGCCTCCGTTGCTCTGGAGACCGTGGCTGCCGGCGGGAGGGGCCTAAGGCCTGGAGGTGGAAGACAGTGGTGATGAGGGGGAGAATTCTCCACTCGGGAGTTGTCCCCAGTGGTAGTGGCGGGACACGTGCGGCCACTAGACATCCTGCCGAAACCCACCCAAGGCACTTCCCGGAGCGTGTCGACTGCCAGGAAAACTCACCCGCCGGGCTTAGGGGTTAGCGGGGTTCCCAAACGCACACATCGAGTGCCCGCAAGAGGCCACGGGAAGGAAAGGGGTCGCTGGCCTGCTAGGACCCTGCTGGGTGGGGGCTGTGCTGGAAGAGAACCTCTGCTATGGTGTCGTGGACTGTTGTTTTCTCCTCTAAGTCTGATGAAAAGAAGAGACAGAGGAAGGAAGCTCCAGGAACAAGCAAGCGGCTCCGGTGCGGAAACTCAGAGCCCAAACTACCACCGCTAGGGGCCGCGGTTGGGAAAGAATGGTTCCTTCCTGGGTTCCAAGGCAGGGGGAGGGGCAGGGCCCCATGCAGAAGGGGCTGTGGGGGAGGGGACCCCTGGGCCAGTCCCGGGACTGGGCTGAGACCCTCTCTCCATCCGAGAGCGAGGGCTCACCTGGTCCAGGCCAAGAGTCTGCGTTGGGCCAGGCTGCCCCGGTCGGTCCCTCGGAAGAGGGGGCTTCCTCGCCAACCAAAGTCCCCGCGGCCTCGTCAAGCGGGGGCCTACCTAGGGCCGGCGTTGCCCTGCAGGTCTCTCCCACGCCAATGGTCACAGACGTGCTGACTCCCATGGCCGTCACCTCCGCCGTTTTGGGACGGGAAAACCTGGCCTTTCCCACAGGTGGCCTGAGGGCTTCTGCCTTGGCCGCCTGCCAGGCCCGGAGAGGCCTGTCTCTCAGAGAGGAGAGGCTCACAGTCTTCCCCTTCCTCGTCAGTGTCCACTCTTGCTCTGTGTTTCTTCTCTGGGATGAGAGGGGCGGGCCCCTGAGCACCCAGGCGACTCTCAGACATCAGCGTGCCCTTTCTCCTCTCGCCCGACTTTGTGGTACCGTACGAATGAACATTGATCTTTTCTCCGGGTTCGGGGGACCCAAAACGAAGCTGCTTACCTGTTGGGTTGTGAGGCTTTTCAGGGGAAAGCATTTCTGCTCCCTTGAGGCTCACTGCGCTCAATTGGGCTTACAGGTCCGGGTGTTCCGTGTACCAGGGACATTGTAAGCAGGCATCGCGACCGTCCAAAGCAGTTGCATGGGTTGTTTTGGCATTGACTCGAGCCACAGCCGCCAGGGTTTGAAACACACACACGAAAGGAAGAACTCATCATCTGAAGTAGCTTGGGCTCTGCCAGAGCACGCCACGCAGCCAGGTGATTTTCCTATTGGTTGTCGTGCCAAGCTACCATAGCAGGCAATTCCACAGGTATACTGTGCAGAGTTCCAAACGAAAGCAGATAGCCCCTGTCGCCGAGGCGCAGCTGCCTAGGCGATAAAGCCCCAGGCACTGGTGCTCCTGAGGGCTGCGGGGACAGCCAGGTCTACGCCGGTGGCAGGAGGCTCTGGGCCTCAGTGCCCTGCCAGTGGGCCCTACTTGAGTATAGGTGCTCTTGCATGGGGTGGAGTCGGTCTCAGGTGGGCCCTCCCTCCACAGGCCTCTCCTGTCCCCTTGGCTGAAGCCGAGCCCGGCACTGGGGGTTGGTGCCTGCGCAGGAGCCTTGAGTCTCTGGACAGGCCCCGTGCCAGCTGGGACCTGAGCCCCAGCCCAGCTGCAAGCCCTGCGCTCAAGTTCCTTGGCCTTGCCCAGGTCAGCTAAGAGGGAGGAGAAGATGGTCGTCAGCACAGCGGGAAGCAATAGTGCCGACACCTGGCAGCGGGAGAAGCGCCTCCAACAGCCCCGTGGGATCTAAGCCCCCTCTGGCTCCAGCCGCCGCCCCAGCCAGGCCTCTCCCCGCCCCCCCACGGCCGAGCCAGGACCAAGGCACAGGCGCCCAAGCCCGCCGGGCAGGCCACGCCCCCAGCCGCCCCCGCCCCCGGGCGCCCGGCGCCCCGCCCCCGGCAGACTCGCCCCGCCCCCGGCAGACTCGCCCCGCCCACACCCCGCCCCGCCTCCGATGCTCTGGAGACCGTGGCTGCCGGCGGGAGGGGCCTAAGGCCTGGAGGTGGAAGACAGTGGTGATGAGAGGGAGAATTCTCCACTCGGGAGTTGTCCCCAGTGGTAGTGGCGGGACACGTGCGGCCACTAGACATCCTGCCGAAACCCACCCAAGGCACTTCCCGGAGCGTGTCGACTGCCAGGAAAACTCACCCGCCGGGCTTAGGGGTTAGCGGGGTTCCCAAACGCACACATCGAGTGCCCGCAAGAGGCCACGGGAAGGAAAGGGGTCGCTGGCCTGCTGGAACCCTGCTGGGTGGGGGCTGTGCTGGAAGAGAACCTCTGCTATGGTGTCGTGGACTGTTGTTTTCTCCTCTAAGTCTGATGAAAAGAAGAGACAGAGGAAGGAAGCTCCAGGAACAAGCAAGCGGCTCCGGTGCGGAAACTCAGAGCCCAAACTACCACCGCTAGGGGCCGCTGTTGGGAAAGAATGGTTCCTTCCTGGCTTCCAAGGCAGGGGGAGGGGCAGGGCCCCTTGCAGAAGGGGCTGTGGGGGAGGGGACCCCTGGGCCAGTCTCTCCATCCGAGAGCGAGGGCTCACCTGGTCCAGGCCAAGAGTCTGCGTTGGGCCAGGCTGCCCCGGTCGGTCCCTCGGAAGAGGGGGCTTCCTCGCCAACCAAAGTCCCCGCGGCCTCGTCAAGCGGGGGCCTACCTAGGGCCGGCGTTGCCCTGCAGGTCTCTCCCACGCCAATGGTCACAGACGTGCTGACTCCCATGGCCGTCACCTCCGCCGTTTTGGGACGGGAAAACCTGGCCTTTCCCACAGGTGGCCTGAGGGCTTCTGCCTTGGCCGCCTGCCAGGCCCGGAGAGGCCTGTCTCTCAGAGAGGAGAGGCTCACAGTCTTCCCCTTCCTCGTCAGTGTCCACTCTTGCTCTGTGTTTCTTCTCTGGGATGAGAGGGGCGGGCCCCTGAGCACCCAGGCGACTCTCAGACATCAGCGTGCCCTTTCTCCTCTCGCCCGACTTTGTGGTACCGTACGAATGAACATTGATCTTTTCTCCGGGTTCGGGGGACCCAAAACGAAGCTGCTTACCTGTTGGGTTGTGAGGCTTTTCAGGGGAAAGCATTTCTGCTCCCTTGAGGCTCACTGCGCTCAATTGGGCTTACAGGTCCGGGTGTTCCGTGTACCAGGGACATTGTAAGCAGGCATCGCGACCGTCCAAAGCAGTTGCATGGGTTGTTTTGGCATTGACTCGAGCCACAGCCGCCAGGGTTTGAAACACACACACGAAAGGAAGAACTCATCATCTGAAGTAGCTTGGGCTCTGCCAGAGCACGCCACGCAGCCAGGTGATTTTCCTATTGGTTGTCGTGCCAAGCTACCATAGCAGGCAATTCCACAGGTATACTGTGCAGAGTTCCAAACGAAAGCAGATAGCCCCTGTCGCCGAGGCGCAGCTGCCTAGGCGATAAAGCCCCAGGCACTGGTGCTCCTGAGGGCTGCGGGGACAGCCAGGTCTACGCCGGTGGCAGGAGGCTCTGGGCCTCAGTGCCCTGCCAGTGGGCCCTACTTGAGTATAGGTGCTCTTGCATGGGGTGGAGTCGGTCTCAGGTGGGCCCTCCCTCCACAGGCCTCTCCTGTCCCCTTGGCTGAAGCCGAGCCCGGCACTGGGGGTTGGTGCCTGCGCAGGAGCCTTGAGTCTCTGGACAGGCCCCGTGCCAGCTGGGACCTGAGCCCCAGCCCAGCTGCAAGCCCTGCGCTCAAGTTCCTTGGCCTTGCCCAGGTCAGCTAAGAGGGAGGAGAAGATGGTCGTCAGCACAGCGGGAAGCAATAGTGCCGACACCTGGCAGCGGGAGAAGCGCCTCCAACAGCCCCGTGGGATCTAAGCCCCCTCTGGCTCCAGCCGCCGCCCCAGCCAGGCCTCTCCCCGCCCCCCCACGGCCGAGCCAGGACCAAGGCACAGGCGCCCAAGCCCGCCGGGCAGGCCACGCCCCCAGCCGCCCCCGCCCCCGGGCGCCCGGCGCCCCGCCCCCGGCAGACTCGCCCCGCCCCCGGCAGACTCGCCCCGCCCACACCCCGCCCCGCCTCCGATGCTCTGGAGACCGTGGCTGCCGGCGGGAGGGGCCTAAGTCCTGGAGGTGGAAGACAGTGGTGATGAGGGGGAGAATTCTCCACTCGGGAGTTGTCCCCAGTGGTAGTGGCGGGACACGTGCGGCCACTAGACATCCTGCCGAAACCCACCCAAGGCACTTCCCGGAGCGTGTCGACTGCCAGGAAAACTCACCCGCCGGGCTTAGGGGTTAGCGGGGTTCCCAAACGCACACATCGAGTGCCCGCAAGAGGCCACGGGAAGGAAAGGGGTCGCTGGCCTGCTGGAACCCTGCTGGGTGGGGGCTGTGCTGGAAGAGAACCTCTGCTATGGTGTCGTGGACTGTTGTTTTCTCCTCTAAGTCTGATGAAAAGAAGAGACAGAGGAAGGAAGCTCCAGGAACAAGCAAGCGGCTCCGGTGCGGAAACTCAGAGCCCAAACTACCACCGCTAGGGGCCGCTGTTGGGAAAGAATGGTTCCTTCCTGGCTTCCAAGGCAGGGGGAGGGGCAGGGCCCCTTGCAGAAGGGGCTGTGGGGGAGGGGACCCCTGGGCCAGTCTCTCCATCCGAGAGCGAGGGCTCACCTGGTCCAGGCCAAGAGTCTGCGTTGGGCCAGGCTGCCCCGGTCGGTCCCTCGGAAGAGGGGGCTTCCTCGCCAACCAAAGTCCCCGCGGCCTCGTCAAGCGGGGGCCTACCTAGGGCCGGCGTTGCCCTGCAGGTCTCTCCCACGCCAATGGTCACAGACGTGCTGACTCCCATGGCCGTCACCTCCGCCGTTTTGGGACGGGAAAACCTGGCCTTTCCCACAGGTGGCCTGAGGGCTTCTGCCTTGGCCGCCTGCCAGGCCCGGAGAGGCCTGTCTCTCAGAGAGGAGAGGCTCACAGTCTTCCCCTTCCTCGTCAGTGTCCACTCTTGCTCTGTGTTTCTTCTCTGGGATGAGAGGGGCGGGCCCCTGAGCACCCAGGCGACTCTCAGACATCAGCGTGCCCTTTCTCCTCTCGCCCGACTTTGTGGTACCGTACGAATGAACATTGATCTTTTCTCCGGGTTCGGGGGACCCAAAACGAAGCTGCTTACCTGTTGGGTTGTGAGGCTTTTCAGGGGAAAGCATTTCTGCTCCCTTGAGGCTCACTGCGCTCAATTGGGCTTACAGGTCCGGGTGTTCCGTGTACCAGGGACATTGTAAGCAGGCATCGCGACCGTCCAAAGCAGTTGCATGGGTTGTTTTGGCATTGACTCGAGCCACAGCCGCCAGGGTTTGAAACACACACACGAAAGGAAGAACTCATCATCTGAAGTAGCTTGGGCTCTGCCAGAGCACGCCACGCAGCCAGGTGATTTTCCTATTGGTTGTCGTGCCAAGCTACCATAGCAGGCAATTCCACAGGTATACTGTGCAGAGTTCCAAACGAAAGCAGATAGCCCCTGTTCGCCGAGGCGCAGCTGCCTAGGCGATAAAGCCCCAGGCACTGGTGCTCCTGAGGGCTGCGGGGACAGCCAGGTCTACGCCGGTGGCAGGAGGCTCTGGGCCTCAGTGCCCTGCCAGTGGGCCCTACTTGAGTATAGGTGCTCTTGCATGGGGTGGAGTCGGTCTCAGGTGGGCCCTCCCTCCACAGGCCTCTCCTGTCCCCTTGGCTGAAGCCGAGCCCGGCACTGGGGGTTGGTGGCTGCGCAGGAGCCTTGAGTCTCTGGACAGGCCCCGTGCCAGCTGGGACCTGAGCCCCAGCCCAGCTGCAAGCCCTGCGCTCAAGTTCCTTGGCCTTGCCCAGGTCAGCTAAGAGGGAGGAGAAGATGGTCGTCAGCACAGCGGGAAGCAATAGTGCCGACACCTGGCAGCGGGAGAAGCGCCTCCAACAGCCCCGTGGGATCTAAGCCCCCTCTGGCTCCAGCCGCCGCCCCAGCCAGGCCTCTCCCCGCCCCCCCACGGCCGAGCCAGGACCAAGGCACAGGCGCCCAAGCCCGCCGGGCAGGCCACGCCCCCAGCCGCCCCCGCCCCCGGGCGCCCGGCGCCCCGCCCCCGGCAGACTCGCCCCGCCCACACCCCGCCCCGCCTCCGTTGCTCTGGAGACCGTGGCTGCCGGCGGGAGGGGCCTAAGTCCTGGAGGTGGAAGACAGTGGTGATGAGGGGGAGAATTCTCCACTCGGGAGTTGTCCCCAGTGGTAGTGGCGGGACACGTGCGGCCACTAGACATCCTGCCGAAACCCACCCAAGGCACTTCCTGGAGCGTGTCGACTGCCAGGAAAACTCACCCGCCGGGCTTAGGGGTTAGCGGGGTTCCCAAACGCACACATCGAGTGCCCGCAAGAGGCCACGGGAAGGAAAGGGGTCGCTGGCCTGCTGGAACCCTGCTGGGTGGGGGCTGTGCTGGAAGAGAACCTCTGCTATGGTGTCGTGGACTGTTGTTTTCTCCTCTAAGTCTGATGAAAAGAAGAGACAGAGGAAGGAAGCTCCAGGAACAAGCAAGCGGCTCCGGTGCGGAAACTCAGAGCCCAAACTACCACCGCTAGGGGCCGCTGTTGGGAAAGAATGGTTCCTTCCTGGGTTCCAAGGCAGGGGGAGGGGCAGGGCCCCTTGCAGAAGGGGCTGTGGGGGAGGGGACCCCTGGGCCAGTCTCTCCATCAGAGAGCGAGGGCTCACCTGGTCCAGGCCAAGAGTCTGCGTTGGGCCAGGCTGCCCCGGTCGGTCCCTCGGAAGAGGGGGCTTCCTCGCCAACCAAAGTCCCCGCGGCCTCGTCAAGCGGGGGCCTACCTAGGGCCGGCGTTGCCCTGCAGGTCTCTCCCACGCCAATGGTCACAGACGTGCTGACTCCCATGGCCGTCACCTCCGCCGTTTTGGGACCGGAAAACCTGGCCTTTCCCACAGGTGGCCTGAGGGCTTCTGCCTTGGCCGCCTGCCAGGCCCGGAGAGGCCTGTCTCTCAGAGAGGAGAGGCTCACAGTCTTCCCCTTCCTCGTCAGTGTCCACTCTTGCTCTGTGTTTCTTCTCTGGGATGAGAGGGGCGGGCCCCTGAGCACCCAGGCGACTCTCAGACATCAGCGTGCCCTTTCTCCTCTCGCCCGACTTTGTGGTACCGTACGAATGAACATTGATCTTTTCTCCGGGTTCGGGGGACCCAAAATGAAGCTGCTTACCTGTTGGGTTGTGAGGCTTTTCAGGGGAAAGCATTTCTGCTCCCTTGAGGCTCACTGCGCTCAATTGGGCTTACAGGTCCGGGTGTTCCGTGTACCAGGGACATTGTAAGCAGGCATCGCGACCGTCCAAAGCAGTTGCATGGGTTGTTTTGGCATTGACTCGAGCCACAGCCGCCAGGGTTTGAAACACACACACGAAAGGAAGAACTCATCATCTGAAGTAGCTTGGGCTCTGCCAGAGCACGCCACGCAGCCAGGTGATTTTCCTATTGGTTGTCGTGCCAAGCTACCATAGCAGGCAATTCCACAGGTATACTGTGCAGAGTTCCAAACGAAAGCAGATAGCCCCTGTCGCCGAGGCGCAGCTGCCTAGGCGATAAAGCCCCAGGCACTGGTGCTCCTGAGGGCTGCGGGGACAGCCAGGTCTACGCCGGTGGCAGGAGGCTCTGGGCCTCAGTGCCCTGCCAGTGGGCCCTACTTGAGTATAGGTGCTCTTGCATGGGGTGGAGTCGGTCTCAGGTGGGCCCTCCCTCCACAGGCCTCTCCTGTCCCCTTGGCTGAAGCCGAGCCCGGCACTGGGGGTTGGTGCCTGCGCAGGAGCCTTGAGTCTCTGGACAGGCCCCGTGCCAGCTGGGACCTGAGCCCCAGCCCAGCTGCAAGCCCTGCGCTCAAGTTCCTTGGCCTTGCCCAGGTCAGCTAAGAGGGAGGAGAAGATGGTCGTCAGCACAGCGGGAAGCAATAGTGCCGACACCTGGCAGCGGGAGAAGCGCCTCCAACAGCCCCGTGGGATCTAAGCCCCCTCTGGCTCCAGCCGCCGCCCCAGCCAGGCCTCTCCCCGCCCCCCCACGGCCGAGCCAGGACCAAGGCACAGGCGCCCAAGCCCGCCGGGCAGGCCACGCCCCCAGCCGCCCCCGCCCCCGGGCGCCCGGCGCCCCGCCCCCGGCAGACTCGCCCCGCCCACGCCCCGCCCCGCCTCAGTTGCTCTGGAGACCGTGGCTGCCGGCAGGAGGGGCCTAAGGCCTGGAGGTGGAAGACAGTGGTGATGAGGGGGAGAATTCTCCACTCGGGAGTTGTCCCCAGTGGTAGTGGCGGGACACGTGCGGCCACTAGACATCCTGCCGAAACCCACCCAAGGCACTCCCCGGAGCGTGTCGACTGCCAGGAAAACTCACCCGCCGGGCTTAGGGGTTAGCGGGGTTCCCAAACGCACACATCGAGTGCCCGCAAGAGGCCACGGGAAGGAAAGGGGTCGCTGGCCTGCTAGGACCCTGCTGGGTGGGGGCTGTGCTGGAAGAGAACCTCTGCTATGGTGTCGTGGACTGTTGTTTTCTGCTCTAAGTCTGATGAAAAGAAGAGACAGAGGAAGGAAGCTCCAGGAACAAGCAAGCGGCTCCGGTGCGGAAACTCAGAGCCCAAACTACCACCGCTAGGGGCCGCGGTTGGGAAAGAATGGTTCCTTCCTGGGTTCCAAGGCAGGGGGAGGGGCAGGGCCCCATGCAGAAGGGGCTGTGGGGGAGGGGACCCCTGGGCCAGTCCCGGGACTGGGCTGAGACCCTCTCTCCATCCGAGAGCGAGGGCTCACCTGGTCCAGGCCAAGAGTCTGCGTTGGGCCAGGCTGCCCCGGTCGGTCCCTCGGAAGAGGGGGCTTCCTCGCCAACCAAAGTCCCCGCGGCCTCGTCAAGCGGGGGCCTACCTAGGGCCGGCGTTGCCCTGCAGGTCTCTCCCACGCCAATGGTCACAGACGTGCTGACTCCCATGGCCGTCACCTCCGCCGTTTTGGGACCGGAAAACCTGGCCTTTCCCACAGGTGGCCTGAGGGCTTCTGCCTTGGCCGCCTGCCAGGCCCGGAGAGGCCTGTCTCTCAGAGAGGAGAGGCTCACAGTCTTCCCCTTCCTCGTCAGTGTCCACTCTTGCTCTGTGTTTCTTCTCTGGGATGAGAGGGGCGGGCCCCTGAGCACCCAGGCGACTCTCAGACATCAGCGTGCCCTTTCTCCTCTCGCCCGACTTTGTGGTACCGTACGAATGAACATTGATCTTTTCTCCGGGTTCGGGGGACCCAAAACGAAGCTGCTTACCTGTTGGGTTGTGAGGCTTTTCAGGGGAAAGCATTTCTGCTCCCTTGAGGCTCACTGCGCTCAATTGGGCTTACAGGTCCGTGTGTTCCGTGTACCAGGGACATTGTAAGCAGGCATCGCGACCGTCCAAAGCAGTTGCATGGGTTGTTTTGGCATTGACTCGAGCCACAGCCGCCAGGGTTTGAAACACACACACGAAAGGAAGAACTCATCATCTGAAGTAGCTTGGGCTCTGCCAGAGCACGCCACGCAGCCAGGTGATTTTCCTATTGGTTGTCGTGCCAAGCTACCATAGCAGGCAATTCCACAGGTATACTGTGGAGAGTTCCAAACGAAAGCAGATAGCCCCTGTCGCCGAGGCGCAGCTGCCTAGGCGATAAAGCCCCAGGCACTGGTGCTCCTGAGGGCTGCGGGGACAGCCAGGTCTACGCCGGTGGCAGGAGGCTCTGGGCCTCAGTGCCCTGCCAGTGGGCCCTACTTGAGTATAGGTGCTCTTGCATGGGGTGGAGTCGGTCTCAGGTGGGCCCTCCCTCCACAGGCCTCTCCTGTCCCCTTGGCTGAAGCCGAGCCCGGCACTGGGGGTTGGTGCCTGCGCAGGAGCCTTGAGTCTCTGGACAGGCCCCGTGCCAGCTGGGACCTGAGCCCCAGCCCAGCTGCAAGCCCTGCGCTCAAGTTCCTTGGCCTTGCCCAGGTCAGCTAAGAGGGAGGAGAAGATGGTCGTCAGCACAGCGGGAAGCAATAGTGCCGACACCTGGCAGCGGGAGAAGCGCCTCCAACAGCCCCGTGGGATCTAAGCCCCCTCTGGCTCCAGCCGCCGCCCCAGCCAGGCCTCTCCCCGCCCCCCCACGGCCGAGGCAGGACCAAGGCACAGGCGCCCAAGCCCGCCGGGCAGGCCACGCCCCCAGCCGCCCCCACCCCCGGGCGCCCGGCGCCCCGCCCCCGGCAGACTCGCCCCGCCCACGCCCCGCCCCGCCTCCGTTGCTCTGGAGACCGTGGCTGCCGGCGGGAGGGGCCTAAGGCCTGGAGGTGGAAGACAGTGGTGATGAGGGGGAGAATTCTCCACTCGGGAGTTGTCCCCAGTGGTAGTGGCGGGACACGTGCGGCCACTAGACATCCTGCCGAAACCCACCCAAGGCACTTCCCGGAGCGTGTCGACTGCCAGGAAAACTCACCCGCCGGGCTTAGGGGTTAGCGGGGTTCCCAAACGCACACATCGAGTGCCCGCAAGAGGCCACGGGAAGGAAAGGGGTCGCTGGCCTGCTGGAACCCTGCTGGGTGGGGGCTGTGCTGGAAGAGAACCTCTGCTATGGTGTCGTGGACTGTTGTTTTCTCCTCTAAGTCTGATGAAAAGAAGAGACAGAGGAAGGAAGCTCCAGGAACAAGCAAGCGGCTCCGGTGCGGAAACTCAGAGCCCAAACTACCACCGCTAGGGGCCGCTGTTGGGAAAGAATGGTTCCTTCCTGGCTTCCAAGGCAGGGGGAGGGGCAGGGCCCCTTGCAGAAGGGGCTGTGGGGGAGGGGACCCCTGGGCCAGTCTCTCCATCCGAGAGCGAGGGCTCACCTGGTCCAGGCCAAGAGTCTGCGTTGGGCCAGGCTGCCCCGGTCGGTCCCTCGGAAGAGGGGGCTTCCTCGCCAACCAAAGTCCCCGCGGCCTCGTCAAGCGGGGGCCTACCTAGGGCCGGCGTTGCCCTGCAGGTCTCTCCCACGCCAATGGTCACAGACGTGCTGACTCCCATGGCCGTCACCTCCGCCGTTTTGGGACGGGAAAACCTGGCCTTTCCCACAGGTGGCCTGAGGGCTTCTGCCTTGGCCGCCTGCCAGGCCCGGAGAGGCCTGTCTCTCAGAGAGGAGAGGCTCACAGTCTTCCCCTTCCTCGTCAGTGTCCACTCTTGCTCTGTGTTTCTTCTCTGGGATGAGAGGGGCGGGCCCCTGAGCACCCAGGCGACTCTCAGACATCAGCGTGCCCTTTCTCCTCTCGCCCGACTTTGTGGTACCGTACGAATGAACATTGATCTTTTCTCCGGGTTCGGGGGACCCAAAACGAAGCTGCTTACCTGTTGGGTTGTGAGGCTTTTCAGGGGAAAGCATTTCTGCTCCCTTGAGGCTCACTGCGCTCAATTGGGCTTACAGGTCCGGGTGTTCCGTGTACCAGGGACATTGTAAGCAGGCATCGCGACCGTCCAAAGCAGTTGCATGGGTTGTTTTGGCATTGACTCGAGCCACAGCCGCCAGGGTTTGAAACACACACACGAAAGGAAGAACTCATCATCTGAAGTAGCTTGGGCTCTGCCAGAGCACGCCACGCAGCCAGGTGATTTTCCTATTGGTTGTCGTGCCAAGCTACCATAGCAGGCAATTCCACAGGTATACTGTGCAGAGTTCCAAACGAAAGCAGATAGCCCCTGTCGCCGAGGCGCAGCTGCCTAGGCGATAAAGCCCCAGGCACTGGTGCTCCTGAGGGCTGCGGGGACAGCCAGGTCTACGCCGGTGGCAGGAGGCTCTGGGCCTCAGTGCCCTGCCAGTGGGCCCTACTTGAGTATAGGTGCTCTTGCATGGGGTGGAGTCGGTCTCAGGTGGGGCCTCCCTCCACAGGCCTCTCCTGTCCCCTTGGCTGAAGCCGAGCCCGGCACTGGGGGTTGGTGCCTGCGCAGGAGCCTTGAGTCTCTGGACAGGCCCCGTGCCAGCTGGGACCTGAGCCCCAGCCCAGCTGCAAGCCCTGCGCTCAAGTTCCTTGGCCTTGCCCAGGTCAGCTAAGAGGGAGGAGAAGATGGTCGTCAGCACAGCGGGAAGCAATAGTGCCGACACCTGGCAGCGGGAGAAGCGCCTCCAACAGCCCCGTGGGATCTAAGCCCCCTCTGGCTCCAGCCGCCGCCCCAGCCAGGCCTCTCCCCGCCCCCCCCACGGCCGAGCCAGGACCAAGGCACAGGCGCCCAAGCCCGCCGGGCAGGCCACGCCCCCAGCCGCCCCCGCCCCCGGGCGCCCGGCGCCCCGCCCCCGGCAGACTCGCCCCGCCCCCGGCAGACTCGCCCCGCCCACACCCCGCCCCGCCTCCGATGCTCTGGAGACCGTGGCTGCCGGCGGGAGGGGCCTAAGGCCTGGAGGTGGAAGACAGTGGTGATGAGAGGGAGAATTCTCCACTCGGGAGTTGTCCCCAGTGGTAGTGGCGGGACACGTGCGGCCACTAGACATCCTGCCGAAACCCACCCAAGGCACTTCCCGGAGCGTGTCGACTGCCAGGAAAACTCACCCGCCGGGCTTAGGGGTTAGCGGGGTTCCCAAACGCACACATCGAGTGCCCGCAAGAGGCCACGGGAAGGAAAGGGGTCGCTGGCCTGCTGGAACCCTGCTGGGTGGGGGCTGTGCTGGAAGAGAACCTCTGCTATGGTGTCGTGGACTGTTGTTTTCTCCTCTAAGTCTGATGAAAAGAAGAGACAGAGGAAGGAAGCTCCAGGAACAAGCAAGCGGCTCCGGTGCGGAAACTCAGAGCCCAAACTACCACCGCTAGGGGCCGCTGTTGGGAAAGAATGGTTCCTTCCTGGGTTCCAAGGCAGGGGGAGGGGCAGGGCCCCTTGCAGAAGGGGCTGTGCGGGAGGGGACCCCTGGGCCAGTCTCTCCATCCGAGAGCGAGGGCTCACCTGGTCCAGGCCAAGAGTCTGCGTTGGGCCAGGCTGCCCCGGTCGGTCCCTCGGAAGAGGGGGCTTCCTCACCAACCAAAGTCCCCGCGGCCTCGTCAAGCGGGGGCCTACCTAGGGCCGGCGTTGCCCTGCAGGTCTCTCCCACGCCAATGGTCACAGACGTGCTGACTCCCATGGCCGTCACCTCCGCCGTTTTGGGACGGGAAAACCTGGCCTTTCCCACAGGTGGCCTGAGGGCTTCTGCCTTGGCCGCCTGCCAGGCCCGGAGAGGCCTGTCTCTCAGAGAGGAGAGGCTCACAGTCTTCCCCTTCCTCGTCAGTGTCCACTCTTGCTCTGTGTTTCTTCTCTGGGATGAGAGGGGCGGGCCCCTGAGCACCCAGGCGACTCTCAGACATCAGCGTGCCCTTTCTCCTCTCGCCCGACTTTGTGGTACCGTACGAATGAACATTGATCTTTTCTCCGGGTTCGGGGGACCCAAAACGAAGCTGCTTACCTGTTGGGTTGTGAGGCTTTTCAGGGGAAAGCATTTCTGCTCCCTTGAGGCTCACTGCGCTCAATTGGGCTTACAGGTCCGGGTGTTCCGTGTACCAGGGACATTGTAAGCAGGCATCGCGACCGTCCAAAGCAGTTGCATGGGTTGTTTTGGCATTGACTCGAGCCACAGCCGCCAGGGTTTGAAACACACACACGAAAGGAAGAACTCATCATCTGAAGTAGCTTGGGCTCTGCCAGAGCACGCCACGCAGCCAGGTGATTTTCCTATTGGTTGTCGTGCCAAGCTACCATAGCAGGCAATTCCACAGGTATACTGTGCAGAGTTCCAAACGAAAGCAGATAGCCCCTGTCGCCGAGGCGCAGCTGCCTAGGCGATAAAGCCCCAGGCACTGGTGCTCCTGAGGGCTGCGGGGACAGCCAGGTCTACGCCGGTGGCAGGAGGCTCTGGGCCTCAGTGCCCTGCCAGTGGGCCCTACTTGAGTATAGGTGCTCTTGCATGGGGTGGAGTCGGTCTCAGGTGGGCCCTCCCTCCACAGGCCTCTCCTGTCCCCTTGGCTGAAGCCGAGCCCGGCACTGGGGGTTGGTGCCTGCGCAGGAGCCTTGAGTCTCTGGACAGGCCCCGTGCCAGCTGGGACCTGAGCCCCAGCCCAGCTGCAAGCCCTGCGCTCAAGTTCCTTGGCCTTGCCCAGGTCAGCTAAGAGGGAGGAGAAGATGGTCGTCAGCACAGCGGGAAGCAATAGTGCCGACACCTGGCAGCGGGAGAAGCGCCTCCAACAGCCCCGTGGGATCTAAGCCCCCTCTGGCTCCAGCCGCCGCCCCAGCCAGGCCTCTCCCCGCCCCCCCACGGCCGAGCCAGGACCAAGGCACAGGCGCCCAAGCCCGCCGGGCAGGCCACGCCCCCAGCCGCCCCCGCCCCCGGGCGCCCGGCGCCCCGCCCCCGGCAGACTCGCCCCGCCCCCGGCAGACTCGCCCCGCCCACACCCCGCCCCGCCTCCGATGCTCTGGAGACCGTGGCTGCCGGCGGGAGGGGCCTAAGTCCTGGAGGTGGAAGACAGTGGTGATGAGGGGGAGAATTCTCCACTCGGGAGTTGTCCCCAGTGGTAGTGGCGGGACACGTGCGGCCACTAGACATCCTGCCGAAACCCACCCAAGGCACTTCCCGGAGCGTGTCGACTGCCAGGAAAACTCACCCGCCGGGCTTAGGGGTTAGCGGGGTTCCCAAACGCACACATCGAGTGCCCGCAAGAGGCCACGGGAAGGAAAGGGGTCGCTGGCCTGCTGGAACCCTGCTGGGTGGGGGCTGTGCTGGAAGAGAACCTCTGCTATGGTGTCGTGGACTGTTGTTTTCTCCTCTAAGTCTGATGAAAAGAAGAGACAGAGGAAGGAAGCTCCAGGAACAAGCAAGCGGCTCCGGTGCGGAAACTCAGAGCCCAAACTACCACCGCTAGGGGCCGCTGTTGGGAAAGAATGGTTCCTTCCTGGCTTCCAAGGCAGGGGGAGGGGCAGGGCCCCTTGCAGAAGGGGCTGTGGGGGAGGGGACCCCTGGGCCAGTCTCTCCATCCGAGAGCGAGGGCTCACCTGGTCCAGGCCAAGAGTCTGCGTTGGGCCAGGCTGCCCCGGTCGGTCCCTCGGAAGAGGGGGCTTCCTCGCCAACCAAAGTCCCCGCGGCCTCGTCAAGCGGGGGCCTACCTAGGGCCGGCGTTGCCCTGCAGGTCTCTCCCACGCCAATGGTCACAGACGTGCTGACTCCCATGGCCGTCACCTCCGCCGTTTTGGGACGGGAAAACCTGGCCTTTCCCACAGGTGGCCTGAGGGCTTCTGCCTTGGCCGCCTGCCAGGCCCGGAGAGGCCTGTCTCTCAGAGAGGAGAGGCTCACAGTCTTCCCCTTCCTCGTCAGTGTCCACTCTTGCTCTGTGTTTCTTCTCTGGGATGAGAGGGGCGGGCCCCTGAGCACCCAGGCGACTCTCAGACATCAGCGTGCCCTTTCTCCTCTCGCCCGACTTTGTGGTACCGTACGAATGAACATTGATCTTTTCTCCGGGTTCGGGGGACCCAAAACGAAGCTGCTTACCTGTTGGGTTGTGAGGCTTTTCAGGGGAAAGCATTTCTGCTCCCTTGAGGCTCACTGCGCTCAATTGGGCTTACAGGTCCGGGTGTTCCGTGTACCAGGGACATTGTAAGCAGGCATCGCGACCGTCCAAAGCAGTTGCATGGGTTGTTTTGGCATTGACTCGAGCCACAGCCGCCAGGGTTTGAAACACACACACGAAAGGAAGAACTCATCATCTGAAGTAGCTTGGGCTCTGCCAGAGCACGCCACGCAGCCAGGTGATTTTCCTATTGGTTGTCGTGCCAAGCTACCATAGCAGGCAATTCCACAGGTATACTGTGCAGAGTTCCAAACGAAAGCAGATAGCCCCTGTCGCCGAGGCGCAGCTGCCTAGGCGATAAAGCCCCAGGCACTGGTGCTCCTGAGGGCTGCGGGGACAGCCAGGTCTACGCCGGTGGCAGGAGGCTCTGGGCCTCAGTGCCCTGCCAGTGGGCCCTACTTGAGTATAGGTGCTCTTGCATGGGGTGGAGTCGGTCTCAGGTGGGCCCTCCCTCCACAGGCCTCTCCTGTCCCCTTGGCTGAAGCCGAGCCCGGCACTGGGGGTTGGTGCCTGCGCAGGAGCCTTGAGTCTCTGGACAGGCCCCGTGCCAGCTGGGACCTGAGCCCCAGCCCAGCTGCAAGCCCTGCGCTCAAGTTCCTTGGCCTTGCCCAGGTCAGCTAAGAGGGAGGAGAAGATGGTCGTCAGCACAGCGGGAAGCAATAGTGCCGACACCTGGCAGCGGGAGAAGCGCCTCCAACAGCCCCGTGGGATCTAAGCCCCCTCTGGCTCCAGCCGCCGCCCCAGCCAGGCCTCTCCCCGCCCCCCCACGGCCGAGCCAGGACCAAGGCACAGGCGCCCAAGCCCGCCGGGCAGGCCACGCCCCCAGCCGCCCCCGCCCCCGGGCGCCCGGCGCCCCGCCCCCGGCAGACTCGCCCCGCCCACACCCCGCCCCGCCTCCGTTGCTCTGGAGACCGTGGCTGCCGGCGGGAGGGGCCTAAGTCCTGGAGGTGGAAGACAGTGGTGATGAGGGGGAGAATTCTCCACTCGGGAGTTGTCCCCAGTGGTAGTGGCGGGACACGTGCGGCCACTAGACATCCTGCCGAAACCCACCCAAGGCACTTCCTGGAGCGTGTCGACTGCCAGGAAAACTCACCCGCCGGGCTTAGGGGTTAGCGGGGTTCCCAAACGCACACATCGAGTGCCCGCAAGAGGCCACGGGAAGGAAAGGGGTCGCTGGCCTGCTGGAACCCTGCTGGGTGGGGGCTGTGCTGGAAGAGAACCTCTGCTATGGTGTCGTGGACTGTTGTTTTCTCCTCTAAGTCTGATGAAAAGAAGAGACAGAGGAAGGAAGCTCCAGGAACAAGCAAGCGGCTCCGGTGCGGAAACTCAGAGCCCAAACTACCACCGCTAGGGGCCGCTGTTGGGAAAGAATGGTTCCTTCCTGGGTTCCAAGGCAGGGGGAGGGGCAGGGCCCCTTGCAGAAGGGGCTGTGGGGGAGGGGACCCCTGGGCCAGTCTCTCCATCAGAGAGCGAGGGCTCACCTGGTCCAGGCCAAGAGTCTGCGTTGGGCCAGGCTGCCCTGGTCGGTCCCTCGGAAGAGGGGGCTTCCTCGCCAACCAAAGTCCCCGCGGCCTCGTCAAGCGGGGGCCTACCTAGGGCCGGCGTTGCCCTGCAGGTCTCTCCCACGCCAATGGTCACAGACGTGCTGACTCCCATGGCCGTCACCTCCGCCGTTTTGGGACGGGAAAACCTGGCCTTTCCCACAGGTGGCCTGAGGGCTTCTGCCTTGGCCGCCTGCCAGGCCCGGAGAGGCCTGTCTCTCAGAGAGGAGAGGCTCACAGTCTTCCCCTTCCTAGTCAGTGTCCACTCTTGCTCTGTGTTTCTTCTCTGGGATGAGAGGGGCGGGCCCCTGAGCACCCAGGCGACTCTCAGACATCAGCGTGCCCTTTCTCCTCTCGCCCGACTTTGTGGTACCGTACGAATGAACATTGATCTTTTCTCCGGGTTCGGGGGACCCAAAACGAAGCTGCTTACCTGTTGGGTTGTGAGGCTTTTCAGGGGAAAGCATTTCTGCTCCCTTGAGGCTCACTGCGCTCAATTGGGCTTACAGGTCCGGGTGTTCCGTGTACCAGGGACATTGTAAGCAGGCATCGCGACCGTCCAAAGCAGTTGCATGGGTTGTTTTGGCATTGACTCGAGCCACAGCCGCCAGGGTTTGAAACACTCACACGAAAGGAAGAACTCATCATCTGAAGTAGCTTGGGCTCTGCCAGAGCACGCCACGCAGCCAGGTGATTTTCCTATTGGTTGTCGTGCCAAGCTACCATAGCAGGCAATTCCACAGGTATACTGTGCAGAGTTCCAAACGAAAGCAGATAGCCCCTGTCGCCGAGGCGCAGCTGCCTAGGCGATAAAGCCCCAGGCACTGGTGCTCCTGAGGGCTGCGGGGACAGCCAGGTCTACGCCGGTGGCAGGAGGCTCTGGGCCTCAGTGCCCTGCCAGTGGGCCCTACTTGAGTATAGGTGCTCTTGCATGGGGTGGAGTCGGTCTCAGGTGGGCCCTCCCTCCACAGGCCTCTCCTGTCCCCTTGGCTGAAGCCGAGCCCGGCACTGGGGGTTGGTGCCTGCGCAGGAGCCTTGAGTCTCTGGACAGGCCCCGTGCCAGCTGGGACCTGAGCCCCAGCCCAGCTGCAAGCCCTGCGCTCAAGTTCCTTGGCCTTGCCCAGGTCAGCTAAGAGGGAGGAGAAGATGGTCGTCAGCACAGCGGGAAGCAATAGTGCCGACACCTGGCAGCGGGAGAAGCGCCTCCAACAGCCCCGTGGGATCTAAGCCCCCTCTGGCTCCAGCCGCCGCCCCAGCCAGGCCTCTCCCCGCCCCCCCACGGCCGAGCCAGGACCAAGGCACAGGCGCCCAAGCCCGCCGGGCAGGCCACGCCCCCAGCCGCCCCCGCCCCCGGGCGCCCGGCGCCCCGCCCCCGGCAGACTCGCCCCGCCCACGCCCCGCCCCGCCTCCGTTGCTCTGGAGACCGTGGCTGCCGGCAGGAGGGGCCTAAGGCCTGGAGGTGGAAGACAGTGGTGATGAGGGGGAGAATTCTCCACTCGGGAGTTGTCCCCAGTGGTAGTGGCGGGACACGTGCGGCCACTAGACATCCTGCCGAAACCCACCCAAGGCACTCCCCGGAGCGTGTCGACTGCCAGGAAAACTCACCCGCCGGGCTTAGGGGTTAGCGGGGTTCCCAAACGCACACATCGAGTGCCCGCAAGAGGCCACGGGAAGGAAAGGGGTCGCTGGCCTGCTAGGACCCTGCTGGGTGGGGGCTGTGCTGGAAGAGAACCTCTGCTATGGTGTCGTGGACTGTTGTTTTCTGCTCTAAGTCTGATGAAAAGAAGAGACAGAGGAAGGAAGCTCCAGGAACAAGCAAGCGGCTCCGGTGCGGAAACTCAGAGCCCAAACTACCACCGCTAGGGGCCGCGGTTGGGAAAGAATGGTTCCTTCCTGGGTTCCAAGGCAGGGGGAGGGGCAGGGCCCCATGCAGAAGGGGCTGTGGGGGAGGGGACCCCTGGGCCAGTCCCGGGACTGGGCTGAGACCCTCTCTCCATCCGAGAGCGAGGGCTCACCTGGTCCAGGCCAAGAGTCTGCGTTGGGCCAGGCTGCCCCGGTCGGTCCCTCGGAAGAGGGGGCTTCCTCGCCAACCAAAGTCCCCGCGGCCTCGTCAAGCGGGGGCCTACCTAGGGCCGGCGTTGCCCTGCAGGTCTCTCCCACGCCAATGGTCACAGACGTGCTGACTCCCATGGCCGTCACCTCCGCCGTTTTGGGACCGGAAAACCTGGCCTTTCCCACAGGTGGCCTGAGGGCTTCTGCCTTGGCCGCCTGCCAGGCCCGGAGAGGCCTGTCTCTCAGAGAGGAGAGGCTCACAGTCTTCCCCTTCCTCGTCAGTGTCCACTCTTGCTCTGTGTTTCTTCTCTGGGATGAGAGGGGCGGGCCCCTGAGCACCCAGGCGACTCTCAGACATCAGCGTGCCCTTTCTCCTCTCGCCCGACTTTGTGGTACCGTACGAATGAACATTGATCTTTTCTCCGGGTTCGGGGGACCCAAAACGAAGCTGCTTACCTGTTGGGTTGTGAGGCTTTTCAGGGGAAAGCATTTCTGCTCCCTTGAGGCTCACTGCGCTCAATTGGGCTTACAGGTCCGGGTGTTCCGTGTACCAGGGACATTGTAAGCAGGCATCGCGACCGTCCAAAGCAGTTGCATGGGTTGTTTTGGCATTGACTCGAGCCACAGCCGCCAGGGTTTGAAACACACACACGAAAGGAAGAACTCATCATCTGAAGTAGCTTGGGCTCTGCCAGAGCACGCCACGCAGCCAGGTGATTTTCCTATTGGTTGTCGTGCCAAGCTACCATAGCAGGCAATTCCACAGGTATACTGTGCAGAGTTCCAAACGAAAGCAGATAGCCCCTGTCGCCGAGGCGCAGCTGCCTAGGCGATAAAGCCCCAGGCACTGGTGCTCCTGAGGGCTGCGGGGACAGCCAGGTCTACGCCGGTGGCAGGAGGCTCTGGGCCTCAGTGCCCTGCCAGTGGGCCCTACTTGAGTATAGGTGCTCTTGCATGGGGTGGAGTCGGTCTCAGGTGGGCCCTCCCTCCACAGGCCTCTCCTGTCCCCTTGGCTGAAGCCGAGCCCGGCACTGGGGGTTGGTGCCTGCGCAGGAGCCTTGAGTCTCTGGACAGGCCCCGTGCCAGCTGGGACCTGAGCCCCAGCCCAGCTGCAAGCCCTGCGCTCAAGTTCCTTGGCCTTGCCCAGGTCAGCTAAGAGGGAGGAGAAGATGGTCGTCAGCACAGCGGGAAGCAATAGTGCCGACACCTGGCAGCGGGAGAAGCGCCTCCAACAGCCCCGTGGGATCTAAGCCCCCTCTGGCTCCAGCCGCCGCCCCAGCCAGGCCTCTCCCCGCCCCCCCACGGCCGAGCCAGGACCAAGGCACAGGCGCCCAAGCCCGCCGGGCAGGCCACGCCCCCAGCCGCCCCCGCCCCCGGGCGCCCGGCGCCCCGCCCCCGGCAGACTCGCCCCGCCCACGCCCCGCCCCGCCTCCGTTGCTCTGGAGACCGTGGCTGCCGGCGGGAGGGGCCTAAGGCCTGGAGGTGGAAGACAGTGGTGATGAGGGGGAGAATTCTCCACTCGGGAGTTGTCCCCAGTGGTAGTGGCGGGACACGTGCGGCCACTAGACATCCTGCCGAAACCCACCCAAGGCACTTCCCGGAGCGTGTCGACTGCCAGGAAAACTCACCCGCCGGGCTTAGGGGTTAGCGGGGTTCCCAAACGCACACATCGAGTGCCCGCAAGAGGCCACGGGAAGGAAAGGGGTCGCTGGCCTGCTAGGACCCTGCTGGGTGGGGGCTGTGCTGGAAGAGAACCTCTGCTATGGTGTCGTGGACTGTTGTTTTCTCCTCTAAGTCTGATGAAAAGAAGAGACAGAGGAAGGAAGCTCCAGGAACAAGCAAGCGGCTCCGGTGCGGAAACTCAGAGCCCAAACTACCACCGCTAGGGGCCGCGGTTGGGAAAGAATGGTTCCTTCCTGGGTTCCAAGGCAGGGGGAGGGGCAGGGCCCCATGCAGAAGGGGCTGTGGGGGAGGGGACCCCTGGGCCAGTCCCGGGACTGGGCTGAGACCCTCTCTCCATCCGAGAGCGAGGGCTCACCTGGTCCAGGCCAAGAGTCTGCGTTGGGCCAGGCTGCCCC
Organism: Dasypus novemcinctus; assembly: GCF_030445035.2. Taxonomy (NCBI): domain Eukaryota; kingdom Metazoa; phylum Chordata; class Mammalia; order Cingulata; family Dasypodidae; genus Dasypus; species Dasypus novemcinctus. The sequence goes on from NW_026688219.1 coordinate 26,632, forward strand.
GGTCGGTCCCTCGGAAGAGGGGGCTTCCTCGCCAACCAAAGTCCCCGCGGCCTCGTCAAGCGGGGGCCTACCTAGGGCCGGCGTTGCCCTGCAGGTCTCTCCCACGCCAATGGTCACAGACGTGCTGACTCCCATGGCCGTCACCTCCGCCGTTTTGGGACGGGAAAACCTGGCCTTTCCCACAGGTGGCCTGAGGGCTTCTGCCTTGGCCGCCTGCCAGGCCCGGAGAGGCCTGTCTCTCAGAGAGGAGAGGCTCACAGTCTTCCCCTTCCTCGTCAGTGTCCACTCTTGCTCTGTGTTTCTTCTCTGGGATGAGAGGGGCGGGCCCCTGAGCACCCAGGCGACTCTCAGACATCAGCGTGCCCTTTCTCCTCTCGCCCGACTTTGTGGTACCGTACGAATGAACATTGATCTTTTCTCCGGGTTCGGGGGACCCAAAACGAAGCTGCTTACCTGTTGGGTTGTGAGGCTTTTCAGGGGAAAGCATTTCTGCTCCCTTGAGGCTCACTGCGCTCAATTGGGCTTACAGGTCCGGGTGTTCCGTGTACCAGGGACATTGTAAGCAGGCATCGCGACCGTCCAAAGCAGTTGCATGGGTTGTTTTGGCATTGACTCGAGCCACAGCCGCCAGGGTTTGAAACACACACACGAAAGGAAGAACTCATCATCTGAAGTAGCTTGGGCTCTGCCAGAGCACGCCACGCAGCCAGGTGATTTTCCTATTGGTTGTCGTGCCAAGCTACCATAGCAGGCAATTCCACAGGTATACTGTGCAGAGTTCCAAACGAAAGCAGATAGCCCCTGTCGCCGAGGCGCAGCTGCCTAGGCGATAAAGCCCCAGGCACTGGTGCTCCTGAGGGCTGCGGGGACAGCCAGGTCTACGCCGGTGGCAGGAGGCTCTGGGCCTCAGTGCCCTGCCAGTGGGCCCTACTTGAGTATAGGTGCTCTTGCATGGGGTGGAGTCGGTCTCAGGTGGGCCCTCCCTCCACAGGCCTCTCCTGTCCCCTTGGCTGAAGCCGAGCCCGGCACTGGGGGTTGGTGCCTGCGCAGGAGCCTTGAGTCTCTGGACAGGCCCCGTGCCAGCTGGGACCTGAGCCCCAGCCCAGCTGCAAGCCCTGCGCTCAAGTTCCTTGGCCTTGCCCAGGTCAGCTAAGAGGGAGGAGAAGATGGTCGTCAGCACAGCGGGAAGCAATAGTGCCGACACCTGGCAGCGGGAGAAGCGCCTCCAACAGCCCCGTGGGATCTAAGCCCCCTCTGGCTCCAGCCGCCGCCCCAGCCAGGCCTCTCCCCGCCCCCCCACGGCCGAGCCAGGACCAAGGCACAGGCGCCCAAGCCCGCCGGGCAGGCCACGCCCCCAGCCGCCCCCGCCCCCGGGCGCCCGGCGCCCCGCCCCCGGCAGACTCGCCCCGCCCACGCCCCGCCCCGCCTCCGTTGCTCTGGAGACCGTGGCTGCCGGCGGGAGGGGCCTAAGGCCTGGAGGTGGAAGACAGTGGTGATGAGGGGGAGAATTCTCCGCTCGGGAGTTGTCCCCAGTGGTAGTGGCGGGACACGTGCGGCCACTAGACATCCTGCCGAAACCCACCCAAGGCACTCCCCGGAGCGTGTCGACTGCCAGGAAAACTCACCCGCCGGGCTTAGGGGTTAGCGGGGTTCCCAAACGCACACATCGAGTGCCCGCAAGAGGCCACGGGAAGGAAAGGGGTCGCTGGCCTGCTAGGACCCTGCTGGGTGGGGGCTGTGCTGGAAGAGAACCTCTGCTATGGTGTCGTGGACTGTTGTTTTCTCCTCTAAGTCTGATGAAAAGAAGAGACAGAGGAAGGAAGCTCCAGGAACAAGCAAGCGGCTCCGGTGCGGAAACTCAGAGCCCAAACTACCACCGCTAGGGGCCGCGGTTGGGAAAGAATGGTTCCTTCCTGGGTTCCAAGGCAGGGGGAGGGGCAGGGCCCCATGCAGAAGGGGCTGTGGGGGAGGGGACCCCTGGGCCAGTCCCGGGACTGGGCTGAGACCCTCTCTCCATCCGAGAGCGAGGGCTCACCTGGTCCAGGCCAAGAGTCTGCGTTGGGCCAGGCTGCCCCGGTCGGTCCCTCGGAAGAGGGGGCTTCCTCGCCAACCAAAGTCCCCGCGGCCTCGTCAAGCGGGGGCCTACCTAGGGCCGGCGTTGCCCTGCAGGTCTCTCCCACGCCAATGGTCACAGACGTGCTGACTCCCATGGCCGTCACCTCCGCCGTTTTGGGACGGGAAAACCTGGCCTTTCCCACAGGTGGCCTGAGGGCTTCTGCCTTGGCCGCCTGCCAGGCCCGGAGAGGCCTGTCTCTCAGAGAGGAGAGGCTCACAGTCTTCCCCTTCCTCGTCAGTGTCCACTCTTGCTCTGTGTTTCTTCTCTGGGATGAGAGGGGCGGGCCCCTGAGCACCCAGGCGACTCTCAGACATCAGCGTGCCCTTTCTCCTCTCGCCCGACTTTGTGGTACCGTACGAATGAACATTGATCTTTTCTCCGGGTTCGGGGGACCCAAAACGAAGCTGCTTACCTGTTGGGTTGTGAGGCTTTTCAGGGGAAAGCATTTCTGCTCCCTTGAGGCTCACTGCGCTCAATTGGGCTTACAGGTCCGGGTGTTCCGTGTACCAGGGACATTGTAAGCAGGCATCGCGACCGTCCAAAGCAGTTGCATGGGTTGTTTTGGCATTGACTCGAGCCACAGCCGCCAGGGTTTGAAACACACACACGAAAGGAAGAACTCATCATCTGAAGTAGCTTGGGCTCTGCCAGAGCACGCCACGCAGCCAGGTGATTTTCCTATTGGTTGTCGTGCCAAGCTACCATAGCAGGCAATTCCACAGGTATACTGTGCAGAGTTCCAAACGAAAGCAGATAGCCCCTGTCGCCGAGGCGCAGCTGCCTAGGCGATAAAGCCCCAGGCACTGGTGCTCCTGAGGGCTGCGGGGACAGCCAGGTCTACGCCGGTGGCAGGAGGCTCTGGGCCTCAGTGCCCTGCCAGTGGGCCCTACTTGAGTATAGGTGCTCTTGCATGGGGTGGAGTCGGTCTCAGGTGGGGCCTCCCTCCACAGGCCTCTCCTGTCCCCTTGGCTGAAGCCGAGCCCGGCACTGGGGGTTGGTGCCTGCGCAGGAGCCTTGAGTCTCTGGACAGGCCCCGTGCCAGCTGGGACCTGAGCCCCAGCCCAGCTGCAAGCCCTGCGCTCAAGTTCCTTGGCCTTGCCCAGGTCAGCTAAGAGGGAGGAGAAGATGGTCGTCAGCACAGCGGGAAGCAATAGTGCCGACACCTGGCAGCGGGAGAAGCGCCTCCAACAGCCCCGTGGGATCTAAGCCCCCTCTGGCTCCAGCCGCCGCCCCAGCCAGGCCTCTCCCCGCCCCCCCACGGCCGAGCCAGGACCAAGGCACAGGCGCCCAAGCCCGCCGGGCAGGCCACGCCCCCAGCCGCCCCCGCCCCCGGGCGCCCGGCGCCACGCCCCCGGCAGACTCGCACCGCCCAAGCCCCGCACCGCCTCCGTTGCTCTGGAGACCGTGGCTGCCGGCGGGAGGGGCCTAAGACCTGGAGGTGGAAGACAGTGGTGATGAGGGGGAGAATTCTCCGCTCGGGAGTTGTACCCAGTGGTAGTGGCGGGACACGTGCGGCCACTAGACATCCTGCCGAAACCCACCCAAGGCACTCCCCGGAGCGTGTCGACTGCCAGGAAAACTCACCCGCCAGGCTTAGGGGTTAGCGGGGTTCCCAAACGCACACATCGAGTGCCCGCAAGAGGCCACGGGAAGGAAAGGGGTCGCTGGCCTGCTAGGACCCTGCTGGGTGGGGGCTGTGCTGGAAGAGAACCTCTGCTATGGTGTCGTGGACTGTTGTTTTCTCCTCTAAGTCTGATGAAAAGAAGAGACAGAGGAAGGAAGCTCCAGGAACAAGCAAGCGGCTCCGGTGCGGAAACTCAGAGCCCAAACTACCACCGCTAGGGGCCGCTGTTGGGAAAGAATGGTTCCTTCCTGGGTTCCAAGGCAGGGGGAGGGGCAGGGCCCCATGCAGAAGGGGCTGTGGGGGAGGGGACCCCTGGGCCAGTCCCGGGACTGGGCTGAGACCCTCTCTCCATCCGAGAGCGAGGGCTCACCTGGTCCAGGCCAAGAGTCTGCGTTGGGCCAGGCTGCCCCGGTCGGTCCCTCGGAAGAGGGGGCTTCCTCGCCAACCAAAGTCCCCGCGGCCTCGTCAAGCGGGGGCCTACCTAGGGCCGGCGTTGCCCTGCAGGTCTCTCCCACGCCAATGGTCACAGACGTGCTGACTCCCATGGCCGTCACCTCCGCCGTTTTGGGACGGGAAAACCTGGCCTTTCCCACAGGTGGCCTGAGGGCTTCTGCCTTGGCCGCCTGCCAGGCCCGGAGAGGCCTGTCTCTCAGAGAGGAGAGGCTCACAGTCTTCCCCTTCCTCGTCAGTGTCCACTCTTGCTCTGTGTTTCTTCTCTGGGATGAGAGGGGCGGGCCCCTGAGCACCCAGGCGACTCTCAGACATCAGCGTGCCCTTTCTCCTCTCGCCCGACTTTGTGGTACCGTACGAATGAACATTGATCTTTTCTCCAGGTTCGGGGGACCCAAAACGAAGCTGCTTACCTGTTGGGTTGTGAGGCTTTTCAGGGGAAAGCATTTCTGCTCCCTTGAGGCTCACTGCGCTCAATTGGGCTTACAGGTCCGGGTGTTCCGTGTACCAGGGACATTGTAAGCAGGCATCGCGACCGTCCAAAGCAGTTGCATGGGTTGTTTTGGCATTGACTCGAGCCACAGCCGCCAGGGTTTGAAACACACACACGAAAGGAAGAACTCATCATCTGAAGTAGCTTGGGCTCTGCCAGAGCACGCCACGCAGCCAGGTGATTTTCCTATTGGTTGTCGTGCCAAGCTACCATAGCAGGCAATTCCACAGGTATACTGTGCAGAGTTCCAAACGAAAGCAGATAGCCCCTGTCGCCGAGGCGCAGCTGCCTAGGCGATAAAGCCCCAGGCACTGGTGCTCCTGAGGGCTGCGGGGACAGCCAGGTCTACGCCGGTGGCAGGAGGCTCTGGGCCTCAGTGCCCTGCCAGTGGGCCCTACTTGAGTATAGGTGCTCTTGCATGGGGTGGAGTCGGTCTCAGGTGGGCCCTCCCTCCACAGGCCTCTCCTGTCCCCTTGGCTGAAGCCGAGCCCGGCACTGGGGGTTGGTGCCTGCGCAGGAGCCTTGAGTCTCTGGACAGGCCCCGTGCCAGCTGGGACCTGAGCCCCAGCCCAGCTGCAAGCCCTGCGCTCAAGTTCCTTGGCCTTGCCCAGGTCAGCTAAGAGGGAGGAGAAGATGGTCGTCAGCACAGCGGGAAGCAATAGTGCCGACACCTGGCAGCGGGAGAAGCGCCTCCAACAGCCCCGTGGGATCTAAGCCCCCTCTGGCTCCAGCCGCCGCCCCAGCCAGGCCTCTCCCCGCCGCCCCACGGCCGAGCCAGGACCAAGGCACAGGCGCCCAAGCCCGCCGGGCAGGCCACGCCCCCAGCCGCCCCCGCCCCAGGGCGCCCGGCGCCCCGCCCCCGGCAGACTCGCCCCGCCCACGCCCCGCCCCGCCTCCGTTGCTCTGGAGACCATGGCTGCCGGCGGGAGGGGCCTAAGGCCTGAAGGTGGAAGACAGTGGTGATGAGGGGGAGAATTCTCCACTCGGGAGTTGTCCCCAGTGGTAGTGGCGGGACACGTGCGGCCACTAGACATCCTGCCGAAACCCACCCAAGGCACTCCCCGGAGCGTGTCGACTGCCAGGAAAACTCACCCGCCGGGCTTAGGGGTTAGCGGGGTTCCCAAACGCACACATCGAGTGCCCGCAAGAGGCCACGGGAAGGAAAGGGGTCGCTGGCCTGCTAGGACCCTGCTGGGTGGGGGCTGTGCTGGAAGAGAACCTCTGCTATGGTGTCGTGGACTGTTGTTTTCTCCTCTAAGTCTGATGAAAAGAAGAGACAGAGGAAGGAAGCTCCAGGAACAAGCAAGCGGCTCCGGTGCGGAAACTCAGAGCCCAAACTACCACCGCTAGGGGCCGCGGTTGGGAAAGAATGGTTCCTTCCTGGGTTCCAAGGCAGGGGGAGGGGCAGGGCCCCATGCAGAAGGGGCTGTGGGGGAGGGGACCCCTGGGCCAGTCCCGGGACTGGGCTGAGACCCTCTCTCCATCCGAGAGCGAGGGCTCACCTGGTCCAGGCCAAGAGTCTGCGTTGGGCCAGGCTGCCCCGGTCGGTCCCTCGGAAGAGGGGGCTTCCTCGCCAACCAAAGTCCCCGCGGCCTCGTCAAGCGGGGGCCTACCTAGGGCCGGCGTTGCCCTGCAGGTCTCTCCCACGCCAATGGTCACAGACGTGCTGACTCCCATGGCCGTCACCTCCGCCGTTTTGGGACCGGAAAACCTGGCCTTTCCCACAGGTGGCCTGAGGGCTTCTGCCTTGGCCGCCTGCCAGGCCCGGAGAGGCCTGTCTCTCAGAGAGGAGAGGCTCACAGTCTTCCCCTTCCTCGTCAGTGTCCACTCTTGCTCTGTGTTTCTTCTCTGGGATGAGAGGGGCGGGCCCCTGAGCACCCAGGCGACTCTCAGACATCAGCGTGCCCTTTCTCCTCTCGCCCGACTTTGTGGTACCGTACGAATGAACATTGATCTTTTCTCCGGGTTCGGGGGACCCAAAACGAAGCTGCTTACCTGTTGGGTTGTGAGGCTTTTCAGGGGAAAGCATTTCTGCTCCCTTGAGGCTCACTGCGCTCAATTGGGCTTACAGGTCCGGGTGTTCCGTGTACCAGGGACATTGTAAGCAGGCATCGCGACCGTCCAAAGCAGTTGCATGGGTTGTTTTGGCATTGACTCGAGCCACAGCCGCCAGGGTTTGAAACACACACACGAAAGGAAGAACTCATCATCTGAAGTAGCTTGGGCTCTGCCAGAGCACGCCACGCAGCCAGGTGATTTTCCTATTGGTTGTCGTGCCAAGCTACCATAGCAGGCAATTCCACAGGTATACTGTGCAGAGTTCCAAACGAAAGCAGATAGCCCCTGTCGCCGAGGCGCAGCTGCCTAGGCGATAAAGCCCCAGGCACTGGTGCTCCTGAGGGCTGCGGGGACAGCCAGGTCTATGCCGGTGGCAGGAGGCTCTGGGCCTCAGTGCCCTGCCAGTGGGCCCTACTTGAGTATAGGTGCTCTTGCATGGGGTGGAGTCGGTCTCAGGTGGGCCCTCCCTCCACAGGCCTCTCCTGTCCCCTTGGCTGAAGCCGAGCCCGGCACTGGGGGTTGGTGCCTGCGCAGGAGCCTTGAGTCTCTGGACAGGCCCCGTGCCAGCTGGGACCTGAGCCCCAGCCCAGCTGCAAGCCCTGCGCTCAAGTTCCTTGGCCTTGCCCAGGTCAGCTAAGAGGGAGGAGAAGATGGTCGTCAGCACAGCGGGAAGCAATAGTGCCGACACCTGGCAGCGGGAGAAGCGCCTCCAACAGCCCCGTGGGATCTAAGCCCCCTCTGGCTCCAGCCGCCGCCCCAGCCAGGCCTCTCCCCGCCCCCCCACGGCCGAGCCAGGACCAAGGCACAGGCGCCCAAGCCCGCCGGGCAGGCCACGCCCCCAGCCGCCCCCGCCCCCGGGCGCCCGGCGCCCCGCCCCCGGCAGACTCGCCCCGCCCACGCCCCGCCCCGCCTCCGTTGCTCTGGAGACCGTGGCTGCCGGCGGGAGGGGCCTAAGGCCTGGAGGTGGAAGACAGTGGTGATGAGGGGGAGAATTCTCCACTCGGGAGTTGTCCCCAGTGGTAGTGGCGGGACACGTGCGGCCACTAGACATCCTGCCGAAACCCACCCAAGGCACTCCCCGGAGCGTGTCGACTGCCAGGAAAACTCACCCGCCGGGCTTAGGGGTTAGCGGGGTTCCCAAACGCACACATCGAGTGCCCGCAAGAGGCCACGGGAAGGAAAGGGGTCGCTGGCCTGCTAGGACCCTGCTGGGTGGGGGCTGTGCTGGAAGAGAACCTCTGCTATGGTGTCGTGGACTGTTGTTTTCTCCTCTAAGTCTGATGAAAAGAAGAGACAGAGGAAGGAAGCTCCAGGAACAAGCAAGCGGCTCCGGTGCGGAAACTCAGAGCCCAAACTACCACCGCTAGGGGCCGCGGTTGGGAAAGAATGGTTCCTTCCTGGGTTCCAAGGCAGGGGGAGGGGCAGGGCCCCATGCAGAAGGGGCTGTGGGGGAGGGGACCCCTGGGCCAGTCCCGGGACTGGGCTGAGACCCTCTCTCCATCCGAGAGCGAGGGCTCACCTGGTCCAGGCCAAGAGTCTGCGTTGGGCCAGGCTGCCCCGGTCGGTCCCTCGGAAGAGGGGGCTTCCTCGCCAACCAAAGTCCCCGCGGCCTCGTCAAGCGGGGGCCTACCTAGGGCCGGCGTTGCCCTGCAGGTCTCTCCCACGCCAATGGTCACAGACGTGCTGACTCCCATGGCCGTCACCTCCGCCGTTTTGGGACGGGAAAACCTGGCCTTTCCCACAGGTGGCCTGAGGGCTTCTGCCTTGGCCGCCTGCCAGGCCCGGAGAGGCCTGTCTCTCAGAGAGGAGAGGCTCACAGTCTTCCCCTTCCTCGTCAGTGTCCACTCTTGCTCTGTGTTTCTTCTCTGGGATGAGAGGGGCGGGCCCCTGAGCACCCAGGCGACTCTCAGACATCAGCGTGCCCTTTCTCCTCTCGCCCGACTTTGTGGTACCGTACGAATGAACATTGATCTTTTCTCCGGGTTCGGGGGACCCAAAACGAAGCTGCTTACCTGTTGGGTTGTGAGGCTTTTCAGGGGAAAGCATTTCTGCTCCCTTGAGGCTCACTGCGCTCAATTGGGCTTACAGGTCCGGGTGTTCCGTGTACCAGGGACATTGTAAGCAGGCATCGCGACCGTCAAAGCAGTTGCATGGGTTGTTTTGGCATTGACTCGAGCCACAGCCGCCAGGGTTTGAAACACACACACGAAAGGAAGAACTCATCATCTGAAGTAGCTTGGGCTCTGCCAGAGCACGCCACGCAGCCAGGTGATTTTCCTATTGGTTGTCGTGCCAAGCTACCATAGCAGGCAATTCCACAGGTATACTGTGCAGAGTTCCAAACGAAAGCAGATAGCCCCTGTCGCCGAGGCGCAGCTGCCTAGGCGATAAAGCCCCAGGCACTGGTGCTCCTGAGGGCTGCGGGGACAGCCAGGTCTACGCCGGTGGCAGGAGGCTCTGGGCCTCAGTGCCCTGCCAGTGGGCCCTACTTGAGTATAGGTGCTCTTGCATGGGGTGGAGTCGGTCTCAGGTGGGCCCTCCCTCCACAGGCCTCTCCTGTCCCCTTGGCTGAAGCCGAGCCCGGCACTGGGGGTTGGTGCCTGCGCAGGAGCCTTGAGTCTCTGGACAGGCCCCGTGCCAGCTGGGACCTGAGCCCCAGCCCAGCTGCAAGCCCTGCGCTCAAGTTCCTTGGCCTTGCCCAGGTCAGCTAAGAGGGAGGAGAAGATGGTCGTCAGCACAGCGGGAAGCAATAGTGCCGACACCTGGCAGCGGGAGAAGCGCCTCCAACAGCCCCGTGGGATCTAAGCCCCCTCTGGCTCCAGCCGCCGCCCCAGCCAGGCCTCTCCCCGCCGCCCCACGGCCGAGCCAGGACCAAGGCACAGGCGCCCAAGCCCGCCGGGCAGGCCACGCCCCCAGCCGCCCCCGCCCCCGGGCGCCCGGCGCCCCGCCCCCGGCAGACTCGCCCCGCCCACGCCCCGCCCCGCCTCCGTTGCTCTGGAGACCGTGGCTGCCGGCGGGAGGGGCCTAAGGCCTGGAGGTGGAAGACAGTGGTGATGAGGGGGAGAATTCTCCACTCGGGAGTTGTCCCCAGTGGTAGTGGCGGGACACGTGCGGCCACTAGACATCCTGCCGAAACCCACCCAAGGCACTCCCCGGAGCGTGTCGACTGCCAGGAAAACTCACCCGCCGGGCTTAGGGGTTAGCGGGGTTCCCAAACGCACACATCGAGTGCCCGCAAGAGGCCACGGGAAGGAAAGGGGTCGCTGGCCTGCTAGGACCCTGCTGGGTGGGGGCTGTGCTGGAAGAGAACCTCTGCTATGGTGTCGTGGACTGTTGTTTTCTCCTCTAAGTCTGATGAAAAGAAGAGACAGAGGAAGGAAGCTCCAGGAACAAGCAAGCGGCTCCGGTGCGGAAACTCAGAGCCCAAACTACCACCGCTAGGGGCCGCGGTTGGGAAAGAATGGTTCCTTCCTGGGTTCCAAGGCAGGGGGAGGGGCAGGGCCCCATGCAGAAGGGGCTGTGGGGGAGGGGACCCCTGGGCCAGTCCCGGGACTGGGCTGAGACCCTCTCTCCATCCGAGAGCGAGGGCTCACCTGGTCCAGGCCAAGAGTCTGCGTTGGGCCAGGCTGCCCCGGTCGGTCCCTCGGAAGAGGGGGCTTCCTCGCCAACCAAAGTCCCCGCGGCCTCGTCAAGCGGGGGCCTACCTAGGGCCGGCGTTGCCCTGCAGGTCTCTCCCACGCCAATGGTCACAGACGTGCTGACTCCCATGGCCGTCACCTCCGCCGTTTTGGGACCGGAAAACCTGGCCTTTCCCACAGGTGGCCTGAGGGCTTCTGCCTTGGCCGCCTGCCAGGCCCGGAGAGGCCTGTCTCTAAGAGAGGAGAGGCTCACAGTCTTCCCCTTCCTCGTCAGTGTCCACTCTTGCTCTGTGTTTCTTCTCTGGGATGAGAGGGGCGGGCCCCTGAGCACCCAGGCGACTCTCAGACATCAGCGTGCCCTTTCTCCTCTCGCCCGACTTTGTGGTACCGTACGAATGAACATTGATCTTTTCTCCGGGTTCGGGGGACCCAAAACGAAGCTGCTTACCTGTTGGGTTGTGAGGCTTTTCAGGGGAAAGCATTTCTGCTCCCTTGAGGCTCACTGCGCTCAATTGGGCTTACAGGTCCGGGTGTTCCGTGTACCAGGGACATTGTAAGCAGGCATCGCGACCGTCCAAAGCAGTTGCATGGGTTGTTTTGGCATTGACTCGAGCCACAGCCGCCAGGGTTTGAAACACACACACGAAAGGAAGAACTCATCATCTGAAGTAGCTTGGGCTCTGCCAGAGCACGCCACGCAGCCAGGTGATTTTCCTATTGGTTGTCGTGCCAAGCTACCATAGCAGGCAATTCCACAGGTATACTGTGCAGAGTTCCAAACGAAAGCAGATAGCCCCTGTCGCCGAGGCGCAGCTGCCTAGGCGATAAAGCCCCAGGCACTGGTGCTCCTGAGGGCTGCGGGGACAGCCAGGTCTATGCCGGTGGCAGGAGGCTCTGGGCCTCAGTGCCCTGCCAGTGGGCCCTACTTGAGTATAGGTGCTCTTGCATGGGGTGGAGTCGGTCTCAGGTGGGCCCTCCCTCCACAGGCCTCTCCTGTCCCCTTGGCTGAAGCCGAGCCCGGCACTGGGGGTTGGTGCCTGCGCAGGAGCCTTGAGTCTCTGGACAGGCCCCGTGCCAGCTGGGACCTGAGCCCCAGCCCAGCTGCAAGCCCTGCGCTCAAGTTCCTTGGCCTTGCCCAGGTCAGCTAAGAGGGAGGAGAAGATGGTCGTCAGCACAGCGGGAAGCAATAGTGCCGACACCTGGCAGCGGGAGAAGCGCCTCCAACAGCCCCGTGGGATCTAAGCCCCCTCTGGCTCCAGCCGCCGCCCCAGCCAGGCCTCTCCCCGCCCCCCCACGGCCGAGCCAGGACCAAGGCACAGGCGCCCAAGCCCGCCGGGCAGGCCACGCCCCCAGCCGCCCCCGCCCCCGGGCGCCCGGCGCCCCGCCCCCGGCAGACTCGCCCCGCCCACGCCCCGCCCCGCCTCCGTTGCTCTGGAGACCGTGGCTGCCGGCGGGAGGGGCCTAAGGCCTGGAGGTGGAAGACAGTGGTGATGAGGGGGAGAATTCTCCACTCGGGAGTTGTCCCCAGTGGTAGTGGCGGGACACGTGCGGCCACTAGACATCCTGCCGAAACCCACCCAAGGCACTCCCCGGAGCGTGTCGACTGCCAGGAAAACTCACCCGCCGGGCTTAGGGGTTAGCGGGGTTCCCAAACGCACACATCGAGTGCCCGCAAGAGGCCACGGGAAGGAAAGGGGGTCGCTGGCCTGCTAGGACCCTGCTGGGTGGGGGCTGTGCTGGAAGAGAACCTCTGCTATGGTGTCGTGGACTGTTGTTTTCTCCTCTAAGTCTGATGAAAAGAAGAGACAGAGGAAGGAAGCTCCAGGAACAAGCAAGCGGCTCCGGTGCGGAAACTCAGAGCCCAAACTACCACCGCTAGGGGCCGCGGTTGGGAAAGAATGGTTCCTTCCTGGGTTCCAAGGCAGGGGGAGGGGCAGGGCCCCATGCAGAAGGGGCTGTGGGGGAGGGGACCCCTGGGCCAGTCCCGGGACTGGGCTGAGACCCTCTCTCCATCCGAGAGCGAGGGCTCACCTGGTCCAGGCCAAGAGTCTGCGTTGGGCCAGGCTGCCCCGGTCGGTCCCTCGGAAGAGGGGGCTTCCTCGCCAACCAAAGTCCCCGCGGCCTCGTCAAGCGGGGGCCTACCTAGGGCCGGCGTTGCCCTGCAGGTCTCTCCCACGCCAATGGTCACAGACGTGCTGACTCCCATGGCCGTCACCTCCGCCGTTTTGGGACGGGAAAACCTGGCCTTTCCCACAGGTGGCCTGAGGGCTTCTGCCTTGGCCGCCTGCCAGGCCCGGAGAGGCCTGTCTCTCAGAGAGGAGAGGCTCACAGTCTTCCCCTTCCTCGTCAGTGTCCACTCTTGCTCTGTGTTTCTTCTCTGGGATGAGAGGGGCGGGCCCCTGAGCACCCAGGCGACTCTCAGACATCAGCGTGCCCTTTCTCCTCTCGCCCGACTTTGTGGTACCGTACGAATGAACATTGATCTTTTCTCCGGGTTCGGGGGACCCAAAACGAAGCTGCTTACCTGTTGGGTTGTGAGGCTTTTCAGGGGAAAGCATTTCTGCTCCCTTGAGGCTCACTGCGCTCAATTGGGCTTACAGGTCCGGGTGTTCCGTGTACCAGGGACATTGTAAGCAGGCATCGCGACCGTCCAAAGCAGTTGCATGGGTTGTTTTGGCATTGACTCGAGCCACAGCCGCCAGGGTTTGAAACACACACACGAAAGGAAGAACTCATCATCTGAAGTAGCTTGGGCTCTGCCAGAGCACGCCACGCAGCCAGGTGATTTTCCTATTGGTTGTCGTGCCAAGCTACCATAGCAGGCAATTCCACAGGTATACTGTGCAGAGTTCCAAATGAAAGCAGATAGCCCCTGTCGCCGAGGCGCAGCTGCCTAGGCGATAAAGCCCCAGGCACTGGTGCTCCTGAGGGCTGCGGGGACAGCCAGGTCTACGCCGGTGGCAGGAGGCTCTGGGCCTCAGTGCCCTGCCAGTGGGCCCTACTTGAGTATAGGTGCTCTTGCATGGGGTGGAGTCGGTCTCAGGTGGGCCCTCCCTCCACAGGCCTCTCCTGTCCCCTTGGCTGAAGCCGAGCCCGGCACTGGGGGTTGGTGCCTGCGCAGGAGCCTTGAGTCTCTGGACAGGCCCCGTGCCAGCTGGGACCTGAGCCCCAGCCCAGCTGCAAGCCCTGCGCTCAAGTTCCTTGGCCTTGCCCAGGTCAGCTAAGAGGGAGGAGAAGATGGTCGTCAGCACAGCGGGAAGCAATAGTGCCGACACCTGGCAGCGGGAGAAGCGCCTCCAACAGCCCCGTGGGATCTAAGCCCCCTCTGGCTCCAGCCGCCGCCCCAGCCAGGCCTCTCCCCGCCCCCCCAAGGCCGAGCCAGGACCAAGGCACAGGCGCCCAAGCCCGCCGGGCAGGCCACGCCCCCAGCCGCCCCCGCCCCCGGGCGCCCGGCGCCCCGCCCCCGGCAGACTCGCCCCGCCCACGCCCCGCCCCGCCTCCGTTGCTCTGGAGACCGTGGCTGCCGGCGGGAGGGGCCTAAGGCCTGGAGGTGGAAGACAGTGGTGATGAGGGGGAGAATTCTCCGCTCGGGAGTTGTACCCAGTGGTAGTGGCGGGACACGTGCGGCCACTAGACATCCTGCCGAAACCCACCCAAGGCACTCCCCGGAGCGTGTCGACTGCCAGGAAAACTCACCCGCCAGGCTTAGGGGTTAGCGGGGTTCCCAAACGCACACATCGAGTGCCCGCAAGAGGCCACGGGAAGGAAAGGGGTCGCTGGCCTGCTAGGACCCTGCTGGGTGGGGGCTGTGCTGGAAGAGAACCTCTGCTATGGTGTCGTGGACTGTTGTTTTCTCCTCTAAGTCTGATGAAAAGAAGAGACAGAGGAAGGAAGCTCCAGGAACAAGCAAGCGGCTCCGGTGCGGAAACTCAGAGCCCAAACTACCACCGCTAGGGGCCGCGGTTGGGAAAGAATGGTTCCTTCCTGGGTTCCAAGGCAGGGGGAGGGGCAGGGCCCCATGCAGAAGGGGCTGTGGGGGAGGGGACCCCTGGGCCAATCCCGGGACTGGGCTGAGACCCTCTCTCCATCCGAGAGCGAGGGCTCACCTGGTCCAGGCCAAGAGTCTGCGTTGGGCCAGGCTGCCCCGGTCGGTCCCTCGGAAGAGGGGGCTTCCTCGCCAACCAAAGTCCCCGCGGCCTCGTCAAGCGGGGGCCTACCTAGGGCCGGCGTTGCCCTGCAGGTCTCTCCCACGCCAATGGTCACAGACGTGCTGACTCCCATGGCCGTCACCTCCGCCGTTTTGGGACCGGAAAACCTGGCCTTTCCCACAGGTGGCCTGAGGGCTTCTGCCTTGGCCGCCTGCCAGGCCCGGAGAGGCCTGTCTCTCAGAGAGGAGAGGCTCACAGTCTTCCCCTTCCTCGTCAGTGTCCACTCTTGCTCTGTGTTTCTTCTCTGGGATGAGAGGGGCGGGCCCCTGAGCACCCAGGCGACTCTCAGACATCAGCGTGCCCTTTCTCCTCTCGCCCGACTTTGTGGTACCGTACGAATGAACATTGATCTTTTCTCCGGGTTCGGGGGACCCAAAACGAAGCTGCTTACCTGTTGGGTTGTGAGGCTTTTCAGGGGAAAGCATTTCTGCTCCCTTGAGGCTCACTGCGCTCAATTGGGCTTACAGGTCCGGGTGTTCCGTGTACCAGGGACATTGTAAGCAGGCATCGCGACCGTCCAAAGCAGTTGCATGGGTTGTTTTGGCATTGACTCGAGCCACAGCCGCCAGGGTTTGAAACACACACACGAAAGGAAGAACTCATCATCTGAAGTAGCTTGGGCTCTGCCAGAGCACGCCACGCAGCCAGGTGATTTTCCTATTGGTTGTCGTGCCAAGCTACCATAGCAGGCAATTCCACAGGTATACTGTGCAGAGTTCCAAACGAAAGCAGATAGCCCCTGTCGCCGAGGCGCAGCTGCCTAGGCGATAAAGCCCCAGGCACTGGTGCTCCTGAGGGCTGCGGGGACAGCCAGGTCTACGCCGGTGGCAGGAGGCTCTGGGCCTCAGTGCCCTGCCAGTGGGCCCTACTTGAGTATAGGTGCTCTTGCATGGGGTGGAGTCGGTCTCAGGTGGGCCCTCCCTCCACAGGCCTCTCCTGTCCCCTTGGCTGAAGCCGAGCCCGGCACTGGGGGTTGGTGCCTGCGCAGGAGCCTTGAGTCTCTGGACAGGCCCCGTGCCAGCTGGGACCTGAGCCCCAGCCCAGCTGCAAGCCCTGCGCTCAAGTTCCTTGGCCTTGCCCAGGTCAGCTAAGAGGGAGGAGAAGATGGTCGTCAGCACAGCGGGAAGCAATAGTGCCGACACCTGGCAGCGGGAGAAGCGCCTCCAACAGCCCCGTGGGATCTAAGCCCCCTCTGGCTCCAGCCGCCGCCCCAGCCAGGCCTCTCCCCGCCCCCCCACGGCCGAGCCAGGACCAAGGCACAGGCGCCCAAGCCCGCCGGGCAGGCCACGCCCCCAGCCGCCCCCGCCCCCGGGCGCCCGGCGCCCCGCCCCCGGCAGACTCGCCCCGCCCACGCCCCGCCCCGCCTCCGTTGCTCTGGAGACCGTGGCTGCCGGCGGGAGGGGCCTAAGGCCTGGAGGTGGAAGACAGTGGTGATGAGGGGGAGAATTCTCCACTCGGGAGTTGTCCCCAGTGGTAGTGGCGGGACACGTGCGGCCACTAGACATCCTGCCGAAACCCACCCAAGGCACTCCCCGGAGCGTGTCGACTGCCAGGAAAACTCACCCGCCGGGCTTAGTTGTTAGCGGGGTTCCCAAACGCACACATCGAGTGCCCGCAAGAGGCCACGGGAAGGAAAGGGGTCGCTGGCCTGCTAGGACCCTGCTGGGTGGGGGCTGTGCTGGAAGAGAACCTCTGCTATGGTGTCGTGGACTGTTGTTTTCTCCTCTAAGTCTGATGAAAAGAAGAGACAGAGGAAGGAAGCTCCAGGAACAAGCAAGCGGCTCCGGTGCGGAAACTCAGAGCCCAAACTACCACCGCTAGGGGCCGCGGTTGGGAAAGAATGGTTCCTTCCTGGGTTCCAAGGCAGGGGGAGGGGCAGGGCCCCATGCAGAAGGGGCTGTGGGGGAGGGGACCCCTGGGCCAGTCCCGGGACTGGGCTGAGACCCTCTCTCCATCCGAGAGCGAGGGCTCACCTGGTCCAGGCCAAGAGTCTGCGTTGGGCCAGGCTGCCCCGGTCGGTCCCTCGGAAGAGGGGGCTTCCTCGCCAACCAAAGTCCCCGCGGCCTCGTCAAGCGGGGGCCTACCTAGGGCCGGCGTTGCCCTGCAGGTCTCTCCCACGCCAATGGTCACAGACGTGCTGACCCCCATGGCCGTCACCTCCGCCGTTTTGGGACGGGAAAACCTGGCCTTTCCCACAGGTGGCCTGAGGGCTTCTGCCTTGGCCGCCTGCCAGGCCCGGAGAGGCCTGTCTCTCAGAGAGGAGAGGCTCACAGTCTTCCCCTTCCTCGTCAGTGTCCACTCTTGCTCTGTGTTTCTTCTCTGGGATGAGAGGGGCGGGCCCCTGAGCACCCAGGCGACTCTCAGACATCAGCGTGCCCTTTCTCCTCTCGCCCGACTTTGTGGTACCGTACGAATGAACATTGATCTTTTCTCCGGGTTCGGGGGACCCAAAACGAAGCTGCTTACCTGTTGGGTTGTGAGGCTTTTCAGGGGAAAGCATTTCTGCTCCCTTGAGGCTCACTGCGCTCAATTGGGCTTACAGGTCCGGGTGTTCCGTGTACCAGGGACATTGTAAGCAGGCATCGCGACCGTCCAAAGCAGTTGCATGGGTTGTTTTGGCATTGACTCGAGCCACAGCCGCCAGGGTTTGAAACACACACACGAAAGGAAGAACTCATCATCTGAAGTAGCTTGGGCTCTGCCAGAGCACGCCACGCAGCCAGGTGATTTTCCTATTGGTTGTCGTGCCAAGCTACCATAGCAGGCAATTCCACAGGTATACTGTGCAGAGTTCCAAACGAAAGCAGATAGCCCCTGTCGCCGAGGCGCAGCTGCCTAGGCGATAAAGCCCCAGGCACTGGTGCTCCTGAGGGCTGCGGGGACAGCCAGGTCTACGCCGGTGGCAGGAGGCTCTGGGCCTCAGTGCCCTGCCAGTGGGCCCTACTTGAGTATAGGTGCTCTTGCATGGGGTGGAGTCGGTCTCAGGTGGGGCCTCCCTCCACAGGCCTCTCCTGTCCCCTTGGCTGAAGCCGAGCCCGGCACTGGGGGTTGGTGCCTGCGCAGGAGCCTTGAGTCTCTGGACAGGCCCCGTGCCAGCTGGGACCTGAGCCCCAGCCCAGCTGCAAGCCCTGCGCTCAAGTTCCTTGGCCTTGCCCAGGTCAGCTAAGAGGGAGGAGAAGATGGTCGTCAGCACAGCGGGAAGCAATAGTGCCGACACCTGGCAGCGGGAGAAGCGCCTCCAACAGCCCCGTGGGATCTAAGCCCCCTCTGGCTCCAGCCGCCGCCCCAGCCAGGCCTCTCCCCGCCCCCCCACGGCCCAGCCAGGACCAAGGCACAGGCGCCCAAGCCCGCCGGGCAGGCCACGCCCCCAGCCGCCCCCGGGCGCCCGGCGCCCCGCCCCCGGCAGACTCGCCCCGCCCACGCCCCGCCCCGCCTCCGTTGCTCTGGAGACCGTGGCTGCCGGCGGGAGGGGCCTAAGGCCTGGAGGTGGAAGACAGTGGTGATGAGGGGGAGAATTCTCCGCTCGGGAGTTGTACCCAGTGGTAGTGGCGGGACACGTGCGGCCACTAGACATCCTGCCGAAACCCACCCAAGGCACTCCCCGGAGCGTGTCGACTGCCAGGAAAACTCACCCGCCAGGCTTAGGGGTTAGCGGGGTTCCCAAACGCACACATCGAGTGCCCGCAAGAGGCCACGGGAAGGAAAGGGGTCGCTGGCCTGCTAGGACCCTGCTGGGTGGGGGCTGTGCTGGAAGAGAACCTCTGCTATGGTGTCGTGGACTGTTGTTTTCTCCTCTAAGTCTGATGAAAAGAAGAGACAGAGGAAGGAAGCTCCAGGAACAAGCAAGCGGCTCCGGTGCGGAAACTCAGAGCCCAAACTACCACCGCTAGGGGCCGCGGTTGGGAAAGAATGGTTCCTTCCTGGGTTCCAAGGCAGGGGGAGGGGCAGGGCCCCATGCAGAAGGGGCTGTGGGGGAGGGGACCCCTGGGCCAATCCCGGGACTGGGCTGAGACCCTCTCTCCATCCGAGAGCGAGGGCTCACCTGGTCCAGGCCAAGAGTCTGCGTTGGGCCAGGCTGCCCCGGTCGGTCCCTCGGAAGAGGGGGCTTCCTCGCCAACCAAAGTCCCCGCGGCCTCGTCAAGCGGGGGCCTACCTAGGGCCGGCGTTGCCCTGCAGGTCTCTCCCACGCCAATGGTCACAGACGTGCTGACTCCCATGGCCGTCACCTCCGCCGTTTTGGGACGGGAAAACCTGGCCTTTCCCACAGGTGGCCTGAGGGCTTCTGCCTTGGCCGCCTGCCAGGCCCGGAGAGGCCTGTCTCTCAGAGAGGAGAGGCTCACAGTCTTCCCCTTCCTCGTCAGTGTCCACTCTTGCTCTGTGTTTCTTCTCTGGGATGAGAGGGGCGGGCCCCTGAGCACCCAGGCGACTCTCAGACATCAGCGTGCCCTTTCTCCTCTCGCCCGACTTTGTGGTACCGTACGAATGAACATTGATCTTTTCTCCGGGTTCGGGGGACCCAAAACGAAGCTGCTTACCTGTTGGGTTGTGAGGCTTTTCAGGGGAAAGCATTTCTGCTCCCTTGAGGCTCACTGCGCTCAATTGGGCTTACAGGTCCGGGTGTTCCGTGTACCAGGGACATTGTAAGCAGGCATCGCGACCGTCCAAAGCAGTTGCATGGGTTGTTTTGGCATTGACTCGAGCCACAGCCGCCAGGGTTTGAAACACACACACGAAAGGAAGAACTCATCATCTGAAGTAGCTTGGGCTCTGCCAGAGCACGCCACGCAGCCAGGTGATTTTCCTATTGGTTGTCGTGCCAAGCTACCATAGCAGGCAATTCCACAGGTATACTGTGCAGAGTTCCAAACGAAAGCAGATAGCCCCTGTCGCCGAGGCGCAGCTGCCTAGGCGATAAAGCCCCAGGCACTGGTGCTCCTGAGGGCTGCGGGGACAGCCAGGTCTACGCCGGTGGCAGGAGGCTCTGGGCCTCAGTGCCCTGCCAGTGGGCCCTACTTGAGTATAGGTGCTCTTGCATGGGGTGGAGTCGGTCTCAGGTGGGCCCTCCCTCCACAGGCCTCTCCTGTCCCCTTGGCTGAAGCCGAGCCCGGCACTGGGGGTTGGTGCCTGCGCAGGAGCCTTGAGTCTCTGGACAGGCCCCGTGCCAGCTGGGACCTGAGCCCCAGCCCAGCTGCAAGCCCTGCGCTCAAGTTCCTTGGCCTTGCCCAGGTCAGCTAAGAGGGAGGAGAAGATGGTCGTCAGCACAGCGGGAAGCAATAGTGCCGACACCTGGCAGCGGGAGAAGCGCCTCCAACAGCCCCGTGGGATCTAAGCCCCCTCTGGCTCCAGCCGCCGCCCCAGCCAGGCCTCTCCCCGCCGCCCCACGGCCGAGCCAGGACCAAGGCACAGGCGCCCAAGCCCGCCGGGCAGGCCACGCCCCCAGCCGCCCCCGCCCCCGGGCGCCCGGCGCCCCGCCCCCGGCAGACTCGCCCCGCCCACGCCCCGCCCCGCCTCCGTTGCTCTGGAGACCGTGGCTGCCGGCGGGAGGGGCCTAAGGCCTGGAGGTGGAAGACAGTGGTGATGAGGGGGAGAATTCTCCGCTCGGGAGTTGTACCCAGTGGTAGTGGCGGGACACGTGCGGCCACTAGACATCCTGCCGAAACCCACCCAAGGCACTCCCCGGAGCGTGTCGACTGCCAGGAAAACTCACCCGCCAGGCTTAGGGGTTAGCGGGGTTCCCAAACGCACACATCGAGTGCCCGCAAGAGGCCACGGGAAGGAAAGGGGTCGCTGGCCTGCTAGGACCCTGCTGGGTGGGGGCTGTGCTGGAAGAGAACCTCTGCTATGGTGTCGTGGACTGTTGTTTTCTCCTCTAAGTCTGATGAAAAGAAGAGACAGAGGAAGGAAGCTCCAGGAACAAGCAAGCGGCTCCGGTGCGGAAACTCAGAGCCCAAACTACCACCGCTAGGGGCCGCGGTTGGGAAAGAATGGTTCCTTCCTGGGTTCCAAGGCAGGGGGAGGGGCAGGGCCCCATGCAGAAGGGGCTGTGGGGGAGGGGACCCCTGGGCCAATCCCGGGACTGGGCTGAGACCCTCTCTCCATCCGAGAGCGAGGGCTCACCTGGTCCAGGCCAAGAGTCTGCGTTGGGCCAGGCTGCCCCGGTCGGTCCCTCGGAAGAGGGGGCTTCCTCGCCAACCAAAGTCCCCGCGGCCTCGTCAAGCGGGGGCCTACCTAGGGCCGGCGTTGCCCTGCAGGTCTCTCCCACGCCAATGGTCACAGACGTGCTGACTCCCATGGCCGTCACCTCCGCCGTTTTGGGACGGGAAAACCTGGCCTTTCCCACAGGTGGCCTGAGGGCTTCTGCCTTGGCCGCCTGCCAGGCCCGGAGAGGCCTGTCTCTCAGAGAGGAGAGGCTCACAGTCTTCCCCTTCCTCGTCAGTGTCCACTCTTGCTCTGTGTTTCTTCTCTGGGATGAGAGGGGCGGGCCCCTGAGCACCCAGGCGACTCTCAGACATCAGCGTGCCCTTTCTCCTCTCGCCCGACTTTGTGGTACCGTACGAATGAACATTGATCTTTTCTCCGGGTTCGGGGGACCCAAAACGAAGCTGCTTACCTGTTGGGTTGTGAGGCTTTTCAGGGGAAAGCATTTCTGCTCCCTTGAGGCTCACTGCGCTCAATTGGGCTTACAGGTCCGGGTGTTCCGTGTACCAGGGACATTGTAAGCAGGCATCGCGACCGTCCAAAGCAGTTGCATGGGTTGTTTTGGCATTGACTCGAGCCACAGCCGCCAGGGTTTGAAACACACACACGAAAGGAAGAACTCATCATCTGAAGTAGCTTGGGCTCTGCCAGAGCACGCCACGCAGCCAGGTGATTTTCCTATTGGTTGTCGTGCCAAGCTACCATAGCAGGCAATTCCACAGGTATACTGTGCAGAGTTCCAAACGAAAGCAGATAGCCCCTGTCGCCGAGGCGCAGCTGCCTAGGCGATAAAGCCCCAGGCACTGGTGCTCCTGAGGGCTGCGGGGACAGCCAGGTCTACGCCGGTGGCAGGAGGCTCTGGGCCTCAGTGCCCTGCCAGTGGGCCCTACTTGAGTATAGGTGCTCTTGCATGGGGTGGAGTCGGTCTCAGGTGGGCCCTCCCTCCACAGGCCTCTCCTGTCCCCTTGGCTGAAGCCGAGCCCGGCACTGGGGGTTGGTGCCTGCGCAGGAGCCTTGAGTCTCTGGACAGGCCCCGTGCCAGCTGGGACCTGAGCCCCAGCCCAGCTGCAAGCCCTGCGCTCAAGTTCCTTGGCCTTGCCCAGGTCAGCTAAGAGGGAGGAGAAGATGGTCGTCAGCACAGCGGGAAGCAATAGTGCCGACACCTGGCAGCGGGAGAAGCGCCTCCAACAGCCCCGTGGGATCTAAGCCCCCTCTGGCTCCAGCCGCCGCCCCAGCCAGGCCTCTCCCCGCCCCCCCACGGCCGAGCCAGGACCAAGGCACAGGCGCCCAAGCCCGCCGGGCAGGCCACGCCCCCAGCCGCCCCCGCCCCCGGGCGCCCGGCGCCCCGCCCCCGGCAGACTCGCCCCGCCCACGCCCCGCCCCGCCTCCGTTGCTCTGGAGACCGTGGCTGCCGGTGGGAGGGGCCTAAGGCCTGGAGGTGGAAGACAGTGGTGATGAGGGGGAGAATTCTCCGCTCGGGAGTTGTACCCAGTGGTAGTGGCGGGACACGTGCGGCCACTAGACATCCTGCCGAAACCCACCCAAGGCACTCCCCGGAGCGTGTCGACTGCCAGGAAAACTCACCCGCCAGGCTTAGGGGTTAGCGGGGTTCCCAAACGCACACATCGAGTGCCCGCAAGAGGCCACGGGAAGGAAAGGGGTCGCTGGCCTGCTAGGACCCTGCTGGGTGGGGGCTGTGCTGGAAGAGAACCTCTGCTATGGTGTCGTGGACTGTTGTTTTCTCCTCTAAGTCTGATGAAAAGAAGAGACAGAGGAAGGAAGCTCCAGGAACAAGCAAGCGGCTCCGGTGCGGAAACTCAGAGCCCAAACTACCACCGCTAGGGGCCGCGGTTGGGAAAGAATGGTTCCTTCCTGGGTTCCAAGGCAGGGGGAGGGGCAGGGCCCCATGCAGAAGGGGCTGTGGGGGAGGGGACCCCTGGGCCAGTCCCGGGACTGGGCTGAGACCCTCTCTCCATCCGAGAGCGAGGGCTCACCTGGTCCAGGCCAAGAGTCTGCGTTGGGCCAGGCTGCCCCGGTCGGTCCCTCGGAAGAGGGGGCTTCCTCGCCAACCAAAGTCCCCGCGGCCTCGTCAAGCGGGGGCCTACCTAGGGCCGGCGTTGCCCTGCAGGTCTCTCCCACGCCAATGGTCACAGACGTGCTGACTCCCATGGCCGTCACCTCCGCCGTTTTGGGACGGGAAAACCTGGCCTTTCCCACAGGTGGCCTGAGGGCTTCTGCCTTGGCCGCCTGCCAGGCCCGGAGAGGCCTGTCTCTCAGAGAGGAGAGGCTCACAGTCTTCCCCTTCCTCGTCAGTGTCCACTCTTGCTCTGTGTTTCTTCTCTGGGATGAGAGGGGCGGGCCCCTGAGCACCCAGGCGACTCTCAGACATCAGCGTGCCCTTTCTCCTCTCGCCCGACTTTGTGGTACCGTACAAATGAACATTGATCTTTTCTCCGGGTTCGGGGGACCCAAAACGAAGCTGCTTACCTGTTGGGTTGTGAGGCTTTTCAGGGGAAAGCATTTCTGCTCCCTTGAGGCTCACTGCGCTCAATTGGGCTTACAGGTCCGGGTGTTCCGTGTACCAGGGACATTGTAAGCAGGCATCGCGACCGTCCAAAGCAGTTGCATGGGTTGTTTTGGCATTGACTCGAGCCACAGCCGCCAGGGTTTGAAACACACACACGAAAGGAAGAACTCATCATCTGAAGTAGCTTGGGCTCTGCCAGAGCACGCCACGCAGCCAGGTGATTTTCCTATTGGTTGTCGTGCCAAGCTACCATAGCAGGCAATTCCACAGGTATACTGTGCAGAGTTCCAAACGAAAGCAGATAGCCCCTGTCGCCGAGGCGCAGCTGCCTAGGCGATAAAGCCCCAGGCACTGGTGCTCCTGAGGGCTGCGGGGACAGCCAGGTCTACGCCGGTGGCAGGAGGCTCTGGGCCTCAGTGCCCTGCCAGTGGGCCCTACTTGAGTATAGGTGCTCTTGCATGGGGTGGAGTCGGTCTCAGGTGGGCCCTCCCTCCACAGGCCTCTCCTGTCCCCTTGGCTGAAGCCGAGCCCGGCACTGGGGGTTGGTGCCTGCGCAGGAGCCTTGAGTCTCTGGACAGGCCCCGTGCCAGCTGGGACCTGAGCCCCAGCCCAGCTGCAAGCCCTGCGCTCAAGTTCCTTGGCCTTGCCCAGGTCAGCTAAGAGGGAGGAGAAGATGGTCGTCAGCACAGCGGGAAGCAATAGTGCCGACACCTGGCAGCGGGAGAAGCGCCTCCAACAGCCCCGTGGGATCTAAGCCCCCTCTGGCTCCAGCCGCCGCCCCAGCCAGGCCTCTCCCCGCCCCCCCACGGCCGAGCCAGGACCAAGGCACAGGCGCCCAAGCCCGCCGGGCAGGCCACGCCCCCAGCCGCCCCCGCCCCCGGGCGCCCGGCGCCCCGCCCCCGGCAGACTCGCCCCGCCCACGCCCCGCCCCGCCTCCGTTGCTCTGGAGACCGTGGCTGCCGGCGGGAGGGGCCTAAGGCCTGGAGGTGGAAGACAGTGGTGATGAGGGGGAGAATTCTCCACTCGGGAGTTGTCCCCAGTGGTAGTGGCGGGACACGTGCGGCCACTAGACATCCTGCCGAAACCCACCCAAGGCACTCCCCGGAGCGTGTCGACTGCCAGGAAAACTCACCCGCCAGGCTTAGGGGTTAGCGGGGTTCCCAAACGCACACATCGAGTGCCCGCAAGAGGCCAGGGGAAGGAAAGGGGTCGCTGGCCTGCTAGGACCCTGCTGGGTGGGGGCTGTGCTGGAAGAGAACCTCTGCTATGGTGTCGTGGACTGTTGTTTTCTCCTCTAAGTCTGATGAAAAGAAGAGACAGAGGAAGGAAGCTCCAGGAACAAGCAAGCGGCTCCGGTGCGGAAACTCAGAGCCCAAACTACCACCGCTAGGGGCCGCGGTTGGGAAAGAATGGTTCCTTCCTGGGTTCCAAGGCAGGGGGAGGGGCAGGGCCCCATGCAGAAGGGGCTGTGGGGGAGGGGACCCCAGGGCCAGTCCCGGGACTGGGCTGAGACCCTCTCTCCATCCGAGAGCGAGGGCTCACCTGGTCCAGGCCAAGAGTCTGCGTTGGGCCAGGCTGCCCCGGTCGGTCCCTCGGAAGAGGGGGCTTCCTCGCCAACCAAAGTCCCCGCGGCCTCGTCAAGCGGGGGCCTACCTAGGGCCGGCGTTGCCCTGCAGGTCTCTCCCACGCCAATGGTCACAGACGTGCTGACTCCCATGGCCGTCACCTCCGCCGTTTTGG
This sequence comes from Dasypus novemcinctus, assembly GCF_030445035.2. Classification (NCBI taxonomy): domain Eukaryota; kingdom Metazoa; phylum Chordata; class Mammalia; order Cingulata; family Dasypodidae; genus Dasypus; species Dasypus novemcinctus. The sequence goes on from NW_026688219.1 coordinate 51,684, forward strand.
GACGGGAAAACCTGGCCTTTCCCACAGGTGGCCTGAGGGCTTCTGCCTTGGCCGCCTGCCAGGCCCGGAGAGGCCTGTCTCTCAGAGAGGAGAGGCTCAAAGTCTTCCCCTTCCTCGTCAGTGTCCACTCTTGCTCTGTGTTTCTTCTCTGGGATGAGAGGGGCGGGCCCCTGAGCACCCAGGCGACTCTCAGACATCAGCGTGCCCTTTCTCCTCTCGCCCGACTTTGTGGTACCGTACGAATGAACATTGATCTTTTCTCCGGGTTCGGGGGACCCAAAACGAAGCTGCTTACCTGTTGGGTTGTGAGGCTTTTCAGGGGAAAGCATTTCTGCTCCCTTGAGGCTCACTGCGCTCAATTGGGCTTACAGGTCCGGGTGTTCCGTGTACCAGGGACATTGTAAGCAGGCATCGCGACCGTCCAAAGCAGTTGCATGGGTTGTTTTGGCATTGACTCGAGCCACAGCCGCCAGGGTTTGAAACACACACACGAAAGGAAGAACTCATCATCTGAAGTAGCTTGGGCTCTGCCAGAGCACGCCACGCAGCCAGGTGATTTTCCTATTGGTTGTCGTGCCAAGCTACCATAGCAGGCAATTCCACAGGTATACTATGCAGAGTTCCAAACGAAAGCAGATAGCCCCTGTCGCCGAGGCGCAGCTGCCTAGGCGATAAAGCCCCAGGCACTGGTGCTCCTGAGGGCTGCGGGGACAGCCAGGTCTACGCCGGTGGCAGGAGGCTCTGGGCCTCAGTGCCCTGCCAGTGGGCCCTACTTGAGTATAGGTGCTCTTGCATGGGGTGGAGTCGGTCTCAGGTGGGGCCTCCCTCCACAGGCCTCTCCTGCCCCTTGGCTGAAGCCGAGCCCGGCACTGGGGGTTGGTGCCTGCGCAGGAGCCTTGAGTCTCTGGACAGGCCCCGTGCCAGCTGGGACCTGAGCCCCAGCCCAGCTGCAAGCCCTGCGCTCAAGTTCCTTGGCCTTGCCCAGGTCAGCTAAGAGGGAGGAGAAGATGGTCGTCAGCACAGCGGGAAGCAATAGTGCCGACACCTGGCAGCGGGAGAAGCGCCTCCAACAGCCCCGTGGGATCTAAGCCCCCTCTGGCTCCAGCCACCGCCCCAGCCAGGCCTCTCCCCGCCCCCCCACGGCCGAGCCAGGACCAAGGCACAGGCGCCCAAGCCCGCCGGGCAGGCCACGCCCCCAGCCGCACCCGCCCCCGGGCGCCCGGCGCCCCGCCCCCGGCAGACTCGCCCCGCCCACGCCCCGCCCCGCCTCCGTTGCTCTGGAGACCGTGGCTGCCGGCGGGAGGGGCCTAAGGCCTGGAGGTGGAAGACAGTGGTGATGAGGGGGAGAATTCTCCGCTCGGGAGTTGTACCCAGTGGTAGTGGCGGGACACGTGCGGCCACTAGACATCCTGCCGAAACCCACCCAAGGCACTCCCCGGAGCGTGTCGACTGCCAGGAAAACTCACCCGCCGGGCTTAGGGGTTAGCGGGGTTCCCAAACGCACACATCGAGTGCCCGCAAGAGGCCACGGGAAGGAAAGGGGTCGCTACCCTGCTAGGACCCTGCTGGGTGGGGGCTGTGCTGGAAGAGAACCTCTGCTATGGTGTCGTGGACTGTTGTTTTCTCCTCTAAGTCTGATGAAAAGAAGAGACAGAGGAAGGAAGCTCCAGGAACAAGCAAGCGGCTCCGGTGCGGAAACTCAGAGCCCAAACTACCACCGCTAGGGGCCGCGGTTGGGAAAGAATGGTTCCTTCCTGGGTTCCAAGGCAGGGGGAGGGGCAGGGCCCCATGCAGAAGGGGCTGTGGGGGAGGGGACCCCTGGGCCAGTCCCGGGACTGGGCTGAGACCCTCTCTCCATCCGAGAGCGAGGGCTCACCTGGTCCAGGCCAAGAGTCTGCGTTGGGCCAGGCTGCCCCGGTCGGTCCCTCGGAAGAGGGGGCTTCCTCGCCAACCAAAGTCCCCGTGGCCTCGTCAAGCGGGGGCCTACCTAGGGCCGGCGTTGCCCTGCAGGTCTCTCCCACGCCAATGGTCACAGACGTGCTGACTCCCATGGCCGTCACCTCCGCCGTTTTGGGACCGGAAAACCTGGCCTTTCCCACAGGTGGCCTGAGGGCTTCTGCCTTGGCCGCCTGCCAGGCCCGGAGAGGCCTGTCTCTCAGAGAGGAGAGGCTCACAGTCTTCCCCTTCCTAGTCAGTGTCCACTCTTGCTCTGTGTTTCTTCTCTGGGATGAGAGGGGCGGGCCCCTGAGCACCCAGGCGACTCTCAGACATCAGCGTGCCCTTTCTCCTCTCGCCCGACTTTGTGGTACCGTACGAATGAACATTGATCTTTTCTCCGGGTTCGGGGGACCCAAAACGAAGCTGCTTACCTGTTGGGTTGTGAGGCTTTTCAGGGGAAAGCATTTCTGCTCCCTTGAGGCTCACTGCGCTCAATTGGGCTTACAGGTCCGGGTGTTCCGTGTACCAGGGACATTGTAAGCAGGCATCGCGACCGTCCAAAGCAGTTGCATGGGTTGTTTTGGCATTGACTCGAGCCACAGCCGCCAGGGTTTGAAACACACACACGAAAGGAAGAACTCATCATCTGAAGTAGCTTGGGCTCTGCCAGAGCACGCCACGCAGCCAGGTGATTTTCCTATTGGTTGTCGTGCCAAGCTACCATAGCAGGCAATTCCACAGGTATACTGTGCAGAGTTCCAAACGAAAGCAGATAGCCCCTGTCGCCGAGGCGCAGCTGCCTAGGCGATAAAGCCCCAGGCACTGGTGCTCCTGAGGGCTGCGGGGACAGCCAGGTCTACGCCGGTGGCAGGAGGCTCTGGGCCTCAGTGCCCTGCCAGTGGGCCCTACTTGAGTATAGGTGCTCTTGCATGGGGTGGAGTCGGTCTCAGGTGGGCCCTCCCTCCACAGGCCTCTCCTGTCCCCTTGGCTGAAGCCGAGCCCGGCACTGGGGGTTGGTGCCTGCGCAGGAGCCTTGAGTCTCTGGACAGGCCCCGTGCCAGCTGGGACCTGAGCCCCAGCCCAGCTGCAAGCCCTGCGCTCAAGTTCCTTGGCCTTGCCCAGGTCAGCTAAGAGGGAGGAGAAGATGGTCGTCAGCACAGCGGGAAGCAATAGTGCCGACACCTGGCAGCGGGAGAAGCGCCTCCAACAGCCCCGTGGGATCTAAGCCCCCTCTGGCTCCAGCCGCCGCCCCAGCCAGGCCTCTCCCCGCCCCCCCACGGCCGAGCCAGGACCAAGGCACAGGCGCCCAAGCCCGCCGGGCAGGCCACGCCCCCAGCCGCCCCCGCCCCCGGGCGCCCGGCGCCCCGCCCCCGGCAGACTCGCCCCGCCCACGCCCCGCCGCGCCTCCGTTGCTCTGGAGACCGTGGCTGCCGGCGGGAGGGGCCTAAGGCCTGGAGGTGGAAGACAGTGGTGATGAGGGGGAGAATTCTCCGCTCGGGAGTTGTCCCCAGTGGTAGTGGCGGGACACGTGCGGCCACTAGACATCCTGCCGAAACCCACCCAAGGCACTCCCCGGAGCGTGTCGACTGCCAGGAAAACTCACCCGCCGGGCTTAGGGGTTAGCGGGGTTCCCAAACGCACACATCGAGTGCCCGCAAGAGGCCACGGGAAGGAAAGGGGTCGCTAGCCTGCTAGGACCCCGCTGGGTGGGGGCTGTGCTGGAAGAGAACCTCTGCTATGGTGTCGTGGACTGTTGTTTTCTCCTCTAAGTCTGATGAAAAGAAGAGACAGAGGAAGGAAGCTCCAGGAACAAGCAAGCGGCTCCGGTGCGGAAACTCAGAGCCCAAACTACCACCGCTAGGGGCCGCGGTTGGGAAAGAATGGTTCCTTCCTGGGTTCCAAGGCAGGGGGAGGGGCAGGGCCCCATGCAGAAGGGGCTGTGGGGGAGGGGACCCCTGGGCCAGTCCCGGGACTGGGCTGAGACCCTCTCTCCATCCGAGAGCGAGGGCTCACCTGGTCCAGGCCAAGAGTCTGCGTTGGGCCAGGCTGCCCCGGTCGGTCCCTCGGAAGAGGGGGCTTCCTCGCCAACCAAAGTCCCCGTGGCCTCGTCAAGCGGGGGCCTACCTAGGGCCGGCGTTGCCCTGCAGGTCTCTCCCACGCCAATGGTCACAGACGTGCTGACTCCCATGGCCGTCACCTCCGCCGTTTTGGGACCGGAAAACCTGGCCTTTCCCACAGGTGGCCTGAGGGCTTCTGCCTTGGCCGCCTGCCAGGCCCGGAGAGGCCTGTCTCTCAGAGAGGAGAGGCTCACAGTCTTCCCCTTCCTCGTCAGTGTCCACTCTTGCTCTGTGTTTCTTCTCTGGGATGAGAGGGGCGGGCCCCTGAGCACCCAGGCGACTCTCAGACATCAGCGTGCCCTTTCTCCTCTCGCCCGACTTTGTGGTACCGTACGAATGAACATTGATCTTTTCTCCGGGTTCGGGGGACCCAAAACGAAGCTGCTTACCTGTTGGGTTGTGAGGCTTTTCAGGGGAAAGCATTTCTGCTCCCTTGAGGCTCACTGCGCTCAATTGGGCTTACAGGTCCGGGTGTTCCGTGTACCAGGGACATTGTAAGCAGGCATCGCGACCGTCCAAAGCAGTTGCATGGGTTGTTTTGGCATTGACTCGAGCCACAGCCGCCAGGGTTTGAAACACACACACGAAAGGAAGAACTCATCATCTGAAGTAGCTTGGGCTCTGCCAGAGCACGCCACGCAGCCAGGTGATTTTCCTATTGGTTGTCGTGCCAAGCTACCATAGCAGGCAATTCCACAGGTATACTGTGCAGAGTTCCAAACGAAAGCAGATAGCCCCTGTCGCCGAGGCGCAGCTGCCTAGGCGATAAAGCCCCAGGCACTGGTGCTCCTGAGGGCTGCGGGGACAGCCAGGTCTACGCCGGTGGCAGGAGGCTCTGGGCCTCAGTGCCCTGCCAGTGGGCCCTACTTGAGTATAGGTGCTCTTGCATGGGGTGGAGTCGGTCTCAGGTGGGCCCTCCCTCCACAGGCCTCTCCTGTCCCCTTGGCTGAAGCCGAGCCCGGCACTGGGGGTTGGTGCCTGCGCAGGAGCCTTGAGTCTCTGGACAGGCCCCGTGCCAGCTGGGACCTGAGCCCCAGCCCAGCTGCAAGCCCTGCGCTCAAGTTCCTTGGCCTTGCCCAGGTCAGCTAAGAGGGAGGAGAAGATGGTCGTCAGCACAGCGGGAAGCAATAGTGCCGACACCTGGCAGCGGGAGAAGCGCCTCCAACAGCCCCGTGGGATCTAAGCCCCCTCTGGCTCCAGCCGCCGCCCCAGCCAGGCCTCTCCCCGCCCCCCCACGGCCGAGCCAGGACCAAGGCACAGGCGCCCAAGCCCGCCGGGCAGGCCACGCCCCCAGCCGCCCCCGCCCCCGGGCGCCCGGCGCCCCGCCCCCGGCAGACTCGCCCCGCCCACGCCCCGCCGCGCCTCCGTTGCTCTGGAGACCGTGGCTGCCGGCGGGAGGGGCCTAAGGCCTGGAGGTGGAAGACAGTGGTGATGAGGGGGAGAATTCTCCACTCGGGAGTTGTCCCCAGTGGTAGTGGCGGGACACGTGCGGCCACTAGACATCCTGCCGAAACCCACCCAAGGCACTTCCCGGAGCGTGTCGACTGCCAGGAAAACTCACCCGCCGGGCTTAGGGGTTAGCGGGGTTCCCAAACGCACACATCGAGTGCCCGCAAGAGGCCACGGGAAGGAAAGGGGTCGCTGGCCTGCTAGGACCCTGCTGGGTGGGGGCTGTGCTGGAAGAGAACCTCTGCTATGGTGTCGTGGACTGTTGTTTTCTCCTGTAAGTCTGATGAAAAGAAGAGACAGAGGAAGGAAGCTCCAGGAACAAGCAAGCGGCACCGGTGCGGAAACTCAGAGCCCAAACTACCACCGCTAGGGGCCGCGGTTGGGAAAGAATGGTTCCTTCCTGGGTTCCAAGGCAGGGGGAGGGGCAGGGCCCCATGCAGAAGGGGCTGTGGGGGAGGGGACCCCTGGGCCAGTCCCGGGACTGGGCTGAGACCCTCTCTCCATCCGAGAGCGAGGGCTCACCTGGTCCAGGCCAAGAGTCTGCGTTGGGCCAGGCTGCCCCGGTCGGTCCCTCGGAAGAGGGGGCTTCCTCGCCAACCAAAGTCCCCGTGGCCTCGTCAAGCGGGGGCCTACCTAGGGCCGGCGTTGCCCTGCAGGTCTCTCCCACGCCAATGGTCACAGACGTGCTGACTCCCATGGCCGTCACCTCCGCCGTTTTGGGACGGGAAAACCTGGCCTTTCCCACAGGTGGCCTGAGGGCTTCTGCCTTGGCCGCCTGCCAGGCCCGGAGAGGCCTGTCTCTCAGAGAGGAGAGGCTCACAGTCTTCCCCTTCCTCGTCAGTGTCCACTCTTGCTCTGTGTTTCTTCTCTGGGATGAGAGGGGCGGGCCCCTGAGCACCCAGGCGACTCTCAGACATCAGCGTGCCCTTTCTCCTCTCGCCCGACTTTGTGGTACCGTACGAATGAACATTGATCTTTTCTCCGGGTTCGGGGGACCCAAAACGAAGCTGCTTACCTGTTGGGTTGTGAGGCTTTTCAGGGGAAAGCATTTCTGCTCCCTTGAGGCTCACTGCGCTCAATTGGGCTTACAGGTCCGGGTGTTCCGTGTACCAGGGACATTGTAAGCAGGCATCGCGACCGTCCAAAGCAGTTGCATGGGTTGTTTTGGCATTGACTCGAGCCACAGCCGCCAGGGTTTGAAACACACACACGAAAGGAAGAACTCATCATCTGAAGTAGCTTGGGCTCTGCCAGAGCACGCCACGCAGCCAGGTGATTTTCCTATTGGTTGTCGTGCCAAGCTACCATAGCAGGCAATTCCACAGGTATACTGTGCAGAGTTCCAAACGAAAGCAGATAGCCCCTGTCGCCGAGGCGCAGCTGCCTAGGCGATAAAGCCCCAGGCACTGGTGCTCCTGAGGGCTGCGGGGACAGCCAGGTCTACGCCAGTGGCAGGAGGCTCTGGGCCTCAGTGCCCTGCCAGTGGGCCCTACTTGAGTATAGGTGCTCTTGCATGGGGTGGAGTCGGTCTCAGGTGGGCCCTCCCTCCACAGGCCTCTCCTGTCCCCTTGGCTGAAGCCGAGCCCGGCACTGGGGGTTGGTGCCTGCGCAGGAGCCTTGAGTCTCTGGACAGGCCCCGTGCCAGCTGGGACCTGAGCCCCAGCCCAGCTGCAAGCCCTGCGCTCAAGTTCCTTGGCCTTGCCCAGGTCAGCTAAGAGGGAGGAGAAGATGGTCGTCAGCACAGCGGGAAGCAATAGTGCCGACACCTGGCAGCGGGAGAAGCGCCTCCAACAGCCCCGTGGGATCTAAGCCCCCTCTGGCTCCAGCCGCCGCCCCAGCCAGGCCTCTCCCCGCCCCCCCACGGCCGAGCCAGGACCAAGGCACAGGCGCCCAAGCCCGCCGGGCAGGCCACGCCCCCAGCCGCCCCCGCCCCCGGGCGCCCGGCGCCCCGCCCCCGGCAGACTCGCCCCGCCCACGCCCCGCCCCGCCTCCGTTGCTCTGGAGACCGTGGCTGCCGGCGGGAGGGGCCTAAGGCCTGGAGGTGGAAGACAGTGGTGATGAGGGGGAGAATTCTCCGCTCGGGAGTTGTCCCCAGTGGTAGTGGCGGGACACGTGCGGCCACTAGACATCCTGCCGAAACCCACCCAAGGCACTCCCCGGAGCGTGTCGACTGCCAGGAAAACTCACCCGCCGGGCTTAGGGGTTAGCGGGGTTCCCAAACGCACACATCGAGTGCCCGCAAGAGGCCACGGGAAGGAAAGGGGTCGCTGGCCTGCTAGGACCCTGCTGGGTGGGGGCTGTGCTGGAAGAGAACCTCTGCTATGGTGTCGTGGACTGTTGTTTTCTCCTCTAAGTCTGATGAAAAGAAGAGACAGAGGAAGGAAGCTCCAGGAACAAGCAAGCGGCTCCGGTGCGGAAACTCAGAGCCCAAACTACCACCGCTAGGGGCCGCGGTTGGGAAAGAATGGTTCCTTCCTGGGTTCCAAGGCAGGGGGAGGGGCAGGGCCCCATGCAGAAGGGGCTGTGGGGGAGGGGACCCCTGGGCCAGTCCCGGGACTGGGCTGAGACCCTCTCTCCATCCGAGAGCGAGGGCTCACCTGGTCCAGGCCAAGAGTCTGCGTTGGGCCAGGCTGCCCCGGTCGGTCCCTCGGAAGAGGGGGCTTCCTCGCCAACCAAAGTCCCCGTGGCCTCGTCAAGCGGGGGCCTACCTAGGGCCGGCGTTGCCCTGCAGGTCTCTCCCACGCCAATGGTCACAGACGTGCTGACTCCCATGGCCGTCACCTCCGCCGTTTTGGGACCGGAAAACCTGGCCTTTCCCACAGGTGGCCTGAGGGCTTCTGCCTTGGCCGCCTGCCAGGCCCGGAGAGGCCTGTCTCTCAGAGAGGAGAGGCTCACAGTCTTCCCCTTCCTAGTCAGTGTCCACTCTTGCTCTGTGTTTCTTCTCTGGGATGAGAGGGGCGGGCCCCTGAGCACCCAGGCGACTCTCAGACATCAGCGTGCCCTTTCTCCTCTCGCCCGACTTTGTGGTACCGTACGAATGAACATTGATCTTTTCTCCGGGTTCGGGGGACCCAAAACGAAGCTGCTTACCTGTTGGGTTGTGAGGCTTTTCAGGGGAAAGCATTTCTGCTCCCTTGAGGCTCACTGCGCTCAATTGGGCTTACAGGTCCGGGTGTTCCGTGTACCAGGGACATTGTAAGCAGGCATCGCGACCGTCCAAAGCAGTTGCATGGGTTGTTTTGGCATTGACTCGAGCCACAGCCGCCAGGGTTTGAAACACACACACGAAAGGAAGAACTCATCATCTGAAGTAGCTTGGGCTCTGCCAGAGCACGCCACGCAGCCAGGTGATTTTCCTATTGGTTGTCGTGCCAAGCTACCATAGCAGGCAATTCCACAGGTATACTGTGCAGAGTTCCAAACGAAAGCAGATAGCCCCTGTCGCCGAGGCGCAGCTGCCTAGGCGATAAAGCCCCAGGCACTGGTGCTCCTGAGGGCTGCGGGGACAGCCAGGTCTACGCCGGTGGCAGGAGGCTCTGGGCCTCAGTGCCCTGCCAGTGGGCCCTACTTGAGTATAGGTGCTCTTGCATGGGGTGGAGTCGGTCTCAGGTGGGCCCTCCCTCCACAGGCCTCTCCTGTCCCCTTGGCTGAAGCCGAGCCCGGCACTGGGGGTTGGTGCCTGCGCAGGAGCCTTGAGTCTCTGGACAGGCCCCGTGCCAGCTGGGACCTGAGCCCCAGCCCAGCTGCAAGCCCTGCGCTCAAGTTCCTTGGCCTTGCCCAGGTCAGCTAAGAGGGAGGAGAAGATGGTCGTCAGCACAGCGGGAAGCAATAGTGCCGACACCTGGCAGCGGGAGAAGCGCCTCCAACAGCCCCGTGGGATCTAAGCCCCCTCTGGCTCCAGCCGCCGCCCCAGCCAGGCCTCTCCCCGCCCCCCCACGGCCGAGCCAGGACCAAGGCACAGGCGCCCAAGCCCGCCGGGCAGGCCACGCCCCCAGCCGCCCCCGCCCCCGGGCGCCCGGCGCCCCGCCCCCGGCAGACTCGCCCCGCCCACGCCCCGCCGCGCCTCCGTTGCTCTGGAGACCGTGGCTGCCGGCGGGAGGGGCCTAAGGCCTGGAGGTGGAAGACAGTGGTGATGAGGGGGAGAATTCTCCGCTCGGGAGTTGTCCCCAGTGGTAGTGGCGGGACACGTGCGGCCACTAGACATCCTGCCGAAACCCACCCAAGGCACTCCCCGGAGCGTGTCGACTGCCAGGAAAACTCACCCGCCGGGCTTAGGGGTTAGCGGGGTTCCCAAACGCACACATCGAGTGCCCGCAAGAGGCCACGGGAAGGAAAGGGGTCGCTAGCCTGCTAGGACCCCGCTGGGTGGGGGCTGTGCTGGAAGAGAACCTCTGCTATGGTGTCGTGGACTGTTGTTTTCTCCTCTAAGTCTGATGAAAAGAAGAGACAGAGGAAGGAAGCTCCAGGAACAAGCAAGCGGCTCCGGTGCGGAAACTCAGAGCCCAAACTACCACCGCTAGGGGCCGCGGTTGGGAAAGAATGGTTCCTTCCTGGGTTCCAAGGCAGGGGGAGGGGCAGGGCCCCATGCAGAAGGGGCTGTGGGGGAGGGGACCCCTGGGCCAGTCCCGGGACTGGGCTGAGACCCTCTCTCCATCCGAGAGCGAGGGCTCACCTGGTCCAGGCCAAGAGTCTGCGTTGGGCCAGGCTGCCCCGGTCGGTCCCTCGGAAGAGGGGGCTTCCTCGCCAACCAAAGTCCCCGTGGCCTCGTCAAGCGGGGGCCTACCTAGGGCCGGCGTTGCCCTGCAGGTCTCTCCCACGCCAATGGTCACAGACGTGCTGACTCCCATGGCCGTCACCTCCGCCGTTTTGGGACCGGAAAACCTGGCCTTTCCCACAGGTGGCCTGAGGGCTTCTGCCTTGGCCGCCTGCCAGGCCCGGAGAGGCCTGTCTCTCAGAGAGGAGAGGCTCACAGTCTTCCCCTTCCTCGTCAGTGTCCACTCTTGCTCTGTGTTTCTTCTCTGGGATGAGAGGGGCGGGCCCCTGAGCACCCAGGCGACTCTCAGACATCAGCGTGCCCTTTCTCCTCTCGCCCGACTTTGTGGTACCGTACGAATGAACATTGATCTTTTCTCCGGGTTCGGGGGACCCAAAACGAAGCTGCTTACCTGTTGGGTTGTGAGGCTTTTCAGGGGAAAGCATTTCTGCTCCCTTGAGGCTCACTGCGCTCAATTGGGCTTACAGGTCCGGGTGTTCCGTGTACCAGGGACATTGTAAGCAGGCATCGCGACCGTCCAAAGCAGTTGCATGGGTTGTTTTGGCATTGACTCGAGCCACAGCCGCCAGGGTTTGAAACACACACACGAAAGGAAGAACTCATCATCTGAAGTAGCTTGGGCTCTGCCAGAGCACGCCACGCAGCCAGGTGATTTTCCTATTGGTTGTCGTGCCAAGCTACCATAGCAGGCAATTCCACAGGTATACTGTGCAGAGTTCCAAACGAAAGCAGATAGCCCCTGTCGCCGAGGCGCAGCTGCCTAGGCGATAAAGCCCCAGGCACTGGTGCTCCTGAGGGCTGCGGGGACAGCCAGGTCTACGCCGGTGGCAGGAGGCTCTGGGCCTCAGTGCCCTGCCAGTGGGCCCTACTTGAGTATAGGTGCTCTTGCATGGGGTGGAGTCGGTCTCAGGTGGGCCCTCCCTCCACAGGCCTCTCCTGTCCCCTTGGCTGAAGCCGAGCCCGGCACTGGGGGTTGGTGCCTGCGCAGGAGCCTTGAGTCTCTGGACAGGCCCCGTGCCAGCTGGGACCTGAGCCCCAGCCCAGCTGCAAGCCCTGCGCTCAAGTTCCTTGGCCTTGCCCAGGTCAGCTAAGAGGGAGGAGAAGATGGTCGTCAGCACAGCGGGAAGCAATAGTGCCGACACCTGGCAGCGGGAGAAGCGCCTCCAACAGCCCCGTGGGATCTAAGCCCCCTCTGGCTCCAGCCGCCGCCCCAGCCAGGCCTCTCCCCGCCCCCCCACGGCCGAGCCAGGACCAAGGCACAGGCGCCCAAGCCCGCCGGGCAGGCCACGCCCCCAGCCGCCCCCGCCCCCGGGCGCCCGGCGCCCCGCCCCCGGCAGACTCGCCCCGCCCACGCCCCGCCGCGCCTCCGTTGCTCTGGAGACCGTGGCTGCCGGCGGGAGGGGCCTAAGGCCTGGAGGTGGAAGACAGTGGTGATGAGGGGGAGAATTCTCCACTCGGGAGTTGTCCCCAGTGGTAGTGGCGGGACACGTGCGGCCACTAGACATCCTGCCGAAACCCACCCAAGGCACTTCCCGGAGCGTGTCGACTGCCAGGAAAACTCACCCGCCGGGCTTAGGGGTTAGCGGGGTTCCCAAACGCACACATCGAGTGCCCGCAAGAGGCCACGGGAAGGAAAGGGGTCGCTGGCCTGCTAGGACCCTGCTGGGTGGGGGCTGTGCTGGAAGAGAACCTCTGCTATGGTGTCGTGGACTGTTGTTTTCTCCTGTAAGTCTGATGAAAAGAAGAGACAGAGGAAGGAAGCTCCAGGAACAAGCAAGCGGCACCGGTGCGGAAACTCAGAGCCCAAACTACCACCGCTAGGGGCCGCGGTTGGGAAAGAATGGTTCCTTCCTGGGTTCCAAGGCAGGGGGAGGGGCAGGGCCCCATGCAGAAGGGGCTGTGGGGGAGGGGACCCCTGGGCCAGTCCCGGGACTGGGCTGAGACCCTCTCTCCATCCGAGAGCGAGGGCTCACCTGGTCCAGGCCAAGAGTCTGCGTTGGGCCAGGCTGCCCCGGTCGGTCCCTCGGAAGAGGGGGCTTCCTCGCCAACCAAAGTCCCCGTGGCCTCGTCAAGCGGGGGCCTACCTAGGGCCGGCGTTGCCCTGCAGGTCTCTCCCACGCCAATGGTCACAGACGTGCTGACTCCCATGGCCGTCACCTCCGCCGTTTTGGGACGGGAAAACCTGGCCTTTCCCACAGGTGGCCTGAGGGCTTCTGCCTTGGCCGCCTGCCAGGCCCGGAGAGGCCTGTCTCTCAGAGAGGAGAGGCTCACAGTCTTCCCCTTCCTCGTCAGTGTCCACTCTTGCTCTGTGTTTCTTCTCTGGGATGAGAGGGGCGGGCCCCTGAGCACCCAGGCGACTCTCAGACATCAGCGTGCCCTTTCTCCTCTCGCCCGACTTTGTGGTACCGTACGAATGAACATTGATCTTTTCTCCGGGTTCGGGGGACCCAAAACGAAGCTGCTTACCTGTTGGGTTGTGAGGCTTTTCAGGGGAAAGCATTTCTGCTCCCTTGAGGCTCACTGCGCTCAATTGGGCTTACAGGTCCGGGTGTTCCGTGTACCAGGGACATTGTAAGCAGGCATCGCGACCGTCCAAAGCAGTTGCATGGGTTGTTTTGGCATTGACTCGAGCCACAGCCGCCAGGGTTTGAAACACACACACGAAAGGAAGAACTCATCATCTGAAGTAGCTTGGGCTCTGCCAGAGCACGCCACGCAGCCAGGTGATTTTCCTATTGGTTGTCGTGCCAAGCTACCATAGCAGGCAATTCCACAGGTATACTGTGCAGAGTTCCAAACGAAAGCAGATAGCCCCTGTCGCCGAGGCGCAGCTGCCTAGGCGATAAAGCCCCAGGCACTGGTGCTCCTGAGGGCTGCGGGGACAGCCAGGTCTACGCCAGTGGCAGGAGGCTCTGGGCCTCAGTGCCCTGCCAGTGGGCCCTACTTGAGTATAGGTGCTCTTGCATGGGGTGGAGTCGGTCTCAGGTGGGCCCTCCCTCCACAGGCCTCTCCTGTCCCCTTGGCTGAAGCCGAGCCCGGCACTGGGGGTTGGTGCCTGCGCAGGAGCCTTGAGTCTCTGGACAGGCCCCGTGCCAGCTGGGACCTGAGCCCCAGCCCAGCTGCAAGCCCTGCGCTCAAGTTCCTTGGCCTTGCCCAGGTCAGCTAAGAGGGAGGAGAAGATGGTCGTCAGCACAGCGGGAAGCAATAGTGCCGACACCTGGCAGCGGGAGAAGCGCCTCCAACAGCCCCGTGGGATCTAAGCCCCCTCTGGCTCCAGCCGCCGCCCCAGCCAGGCCTCTCCCCGCCCCCCCACGGCCGAGCCAGGACCAAGGCACAGGCGCCCAAGCCCGCCGGGCAGGCCACGCCCCCAGCCGCCCCCGCCCCCGGGCGCCCGGCGCCCCGCCCCCGGCAGACTCGCCCCGCCCACGCCCCGCCCCGCCTCCGTTGCTCTGGAGACCGTGGCTGCCGGCGGGAGGGGCCTAAGGCCTGGAGGTGGAAGACAGTGGTGATGAGGGGGAGAATTCTCCGCTCGGGAGTTGTCCCCAGTGGTAGTGGCGGGACACGTGCGGCCACTAGACATCCTGCCGAAACCCACCCAAGGCACTCCCCGGAGCGTGTCGACTGCCAGGAAAACTCACCCGCCGGGCTTAGGGGTTAGCGGGGTTCCCAAACGCACACATCGAGTGCCCGCAAGAGGCCACGGGAAGGAAAGGGGTCGCTGGCCTGCTAGGACCCTGCTGGGTGGGGGCTGTGCTGGAAGAGAACCTCTGCTATGGTGTCGTGGACTGTTGTTTTCTCCTCTAAGTCTGATGAAAAGAAGAGACAGAGGAAGGAAGCTCCAGGAACAAGCAAGCGGCTCCGGTGCGGAAACTCAGAGCCCAAACTACCACCGCTAGGGGCCGCGGTTGGGAAAGAATGGTTCCTTCCTGGGTTCCAAGGCAGGGGGAGGGGCAGGGCCCCATGCAGAAGGGGCTGTGGGGGAGGGGACCCCTGGGCCAGTCCCGGGACTGGGCTGAGACCCTCTCTCCATCCGAGAGCGAGGGCTCACCTGGTCCAGGCCAAGAGTCTGCGTTGGGCCAGGCTGCCCCGGTCGGTCCCTCGGAAGAGGGGGCTTCCTCGCCAACCAAAGTCCCCGTGGCCTCGTCAAGCGGGGGCCTACCTAGGGCCGGCGTTGCCCTGCAGGTCTCTCCCACGCCAATGGTCACAGACGTGCTGACTCCCATGGCCGTCACCTCCGCCGTTTTGGGACCGGAAAACCTGGCCTTTCCCACAGGTGGCCTGAGGGCTTCTGCCTTGGCCGCCTGCCAGGCCCGGAGAGGCCTGTCTCTCAGAGAGGAGAGGCTCACAGTCTTCCCCTTCCTCGTCAGTGTCCACTCTTGCTCTGTGTTTCTTCTCTGGGATGAGAGGGGCGGGCCCCTGAGCACCCAGGCGACTCTCAGACATCAGCGTGCCCTTTCTCCTCTCGCCCGACTTTGTGGTACCGTACGAATGAACATTGATCTTTTCTCCGGGTTCGGGGGACCCAAAACGAAGCTGCTTACCTGTTGGGTTGTGAGGCTTTTCAGGGGAAAGCATTTCTGCTCCCTTGAGGCTCACTGCGCTCAATTGGGCTTACAGGTCCGGGTGTTCCGTGTACCAGGGACATTGTAAGCAGGCATCGCGACCGTCCAAAGCAGTTGCATGGGTTGTTTTGGCATTGACTCGAGCCACAGCCGCCAGGGTTTGAAACACACACACGAAAGGAAGAACTCATCATCTGAAGTAGCTTGGGCTCTGCCAGAGCACGCCACGCAGCCAGGTGATTTTCCTATTGGTTGTCGTGCCAAGCTACCATAGCAGGCAATTCCACAGGTATACTGTGCAGAGTTCCAAACGAAAGCAGATAGCCCCTGTCGCCGAGGCGCAGCTGCCTAGGCGATAAAGCCCCAGGCACTGGTGCTCCTGAGGGCTGCGGGGACAGCCAGGTCTACGCCGGTGGCAGGAGGCTCTGGGCCTCAGTGCCCTGCCAGTGGGCCCTACTTGAGTATAGGTGCTCTTGCATGGGGTGGAGTCGGTCTCAGGTGGGCCCTCCCTCCACAGGCCTCTCCTGTCCCCTTGGCTGAAGCCGAGCCCGGCACTGGGGGTTGGTGCCTGCGCAGGAGCCTTGAGTCTCTGGACAGGCCCCGTGCCAGCTGGGACCTGAGCCCCAGCCCAGCTGCAAGCCCTGCGCTCAAGTTCCTTGGCCTTGCCCAGGTCAGCTAAGAGGGAGGAGAAGATGGTCGTCAGCACAGCGGGAAGCAATAGTGCCGACACCTGGCAGCGGGAGAAGCGCCTCCAACAGCCCCGTGGGATCTAAGCCCCCTCTGGCTCCAGCCGCCGCCCCAGCCAGGCCTCTCCCCGCCCCCCCACGGCCGAGGCAGGACCAAGGCACAGGCGCCCAAGCCCGCCGGGCAGGCCACGCCCCCAGCCGCCCCCGCCCCCGGGCGCCCGGCGCCCCGCCCCCGGCAGACTCGCCCCGCCCACGCCCCGCCGCGCCTCCGTTGCTCTGGAGACCGTGGCTGCCGGCGGGAGGGGCCTAAGGCCTGGAGGTGGAAGACAGTGGTGATGAGGGGGAGAATTCTCCACTCGGGAGTTGTCCCCAGTGGTAGTGGCGGGACACGTGCGGCCACTAGACATCCTGCCGAAACCCACCCAAGGCACTTCCCGGAGCGTGTCGACTGCCAGGAAAACTCACCCGCCGGGCTTAGGGGTTAGCGGGGTTCCCAAACGCACACATCGAGTGCCCGCAAGAGGCCACGGGAAGGAAAGGGGTCGCTGGCCTGCTAGGACCCTGCTGGGTGGGGGCTGTGCTGGAAGAGAACCTCTGCTATGGTGTCATGGACTGTTGTTTTCTCCTGTAAGTCTGATGAAAAGAAGAGACAGAGGAAGGAAGCTCCAGGAACAAGCAAGCGGCTCCGGTGCGGAAACTCAGAGCCCAAACTACCACCGCTAGGGGCCGCGGTTGGGAAAGAATGGTTCCTTCCTGGGTTCCAAGGCAGGGGGAGGGGCAGGGCCCCATGCAGAAGGGGCTGTGGGGGAGGGGACCCCTGGGCCAGTCCCGGGACTGGGCTGAGACCCTCTCTCCATCCGAGAGCGAGGGCTCACCTGGTCCAGGCCAAGAGTCTGCGTTGGGCCAGGCTGCCCCGGTCGGTCCCTCGGAAGAGGGGGCTTCCTCGCCAACCAAAGTCCCCGTGGCCTCGTCAAGCGGGGGCCTACCTAGGGCCGGCGTTGCCCTGCAGGTCTCTCCCACGCCAATGGTCACAGACGTGCTGACTCCCATGGCCGTCACCTCCGCCGTTTTGGGACGGGAAAACCTGGCCTTTCCCACAGGTGGCCTGAGGGCTTCTGCCTTGGCCGCCTGCCAGGCCCGGAGAGGCCTGTCTCTCAGAGAGGAGAGGCTCACAGTCTTCCCCTTCCTCGTCAGTGTCCACTCTTGCTCTGTGTTTCTTCTCTGGGATGAGAGGGGCGGGCCCCTGAGCACCCAGGCGACTCTCAGACATCAGCGTGCCCTTTCTCCTCTCGCCCGACTTTGTGGTACCGTACGAATGAACATTGATCTTTTCTCCGGGTTCGGGGGACCCAAAACGAAGCTGCTTACCTGTTGGGTTGTGAGGCTTTTCAGGGGAAAGCATTTCTGCTCCCTTGAGGCTCACTGCGCTCAATTGGGCTTACA
Source organism: Dasypus novemcinctus (assembly GCF_030445035.2). NCBI lineage: Eukaryota > Metazoa > Chordata > Mammalia > Cingulata > Dasypodidae > Dasypus > Dasypus novemcinctus. The sequence goes on from NW_026688219.1 coordinate 68,653, forward strand.
GGTCCGGGTGTTCCGTGTACCAGGGACATTGTAAGCAGGCATCGCGACCGTCCAAAGCAGTTGCATGGGTTGTTTTGGCATTGACTCGAGCCACAGCCGCCAGGGTTTGAAACACACACACGAAAGGAAGAACTCATCATCTGAAGTAGCTTGGGCTCTGCCAGAGCACGCCACGCAGCCAGGTGATTTTCCTATTGGTTGTCGTGCCAAGCTACCATAGCAGGCAATTCCACAGGTATACTGTGCAGAGTTCCAAACGAAAGCAGATAGCCCCTGTCGCCGAGGCGCAGCTGCCTAGGCGATAAAGCCCCAGGCACTGGTGCTCCTGAGGGCTGCGGGGACAGCCAGGTCTACGCCGGTGGCAGGAGGCTCTGGGCCTCAGTGCCCTGCCAGTGGGCCCTACTTGAGTATAGGTGCTCTTGCATGGGGTGGAGTCGGTCTCAGGTGGGCCCTCCCTCCACAGGCCTCTCCTGTCCCCTTGGCTGAAGCCGAGCCCGGCACTGGGGGTTGGTGCCTGCGCAGGAGCCTTGAGTCTCTGGACAGGCCCCGTGCCAGCTGGGACCTGAGCCCCAGCCCAGCTGCAAGCCCTGCGCTCAAGTTCCTTGGCCTTGCCCAGGTCAGCTAAGAGGGAGGAGAAGATGGTCGTCAGCACAGCGGGAAGCAATAGTGCCGACACCTGGCAGCGGGAGAAGCGCCTCCAACAGCCCCGTGGGATCTAAGCCCCCTCTGGCTCCAGCCGCCGCCCCAGCCAGGCCTCTCCCCGCCCCCCCACGGCCGAGCCAGGACCAAGGCACAGGCGCCCAAGCCCGCCGGGCAGGCCACGCCCCCAGCCGCCCCCGCCCCCGGGCGCCCGGCGCCCCGCCCCCGGCAGACTCGCCCCGCCCACGCCCCGCCCCGCCTCCGTTGCTCTGGAGACCGTGGCTGCCGGCGGGAGGGGCCTAAGGCCTGGAGGTGGAAGACAGTGGTGATAAGGGGGAGAATTCTCCGCTCGGGAGTTGTCCCCAGTGGTAGTGGCGGGACACGTGCGGCCACTAGACATCCTGCCGAAACCCACCCAAGGCACTCCCCGGAGCGTGTCGACTGCCAGGAAAACTCACCCGCCGGGCTTAGGGGTTAGCGGGGTTCCCAAACGCACACATCGAGTGCCCGCAAGAGGCCACGGGAAGGAAAGGGGTCGCTGGCCTGCTAGGACCCTGCTGGGTGGGGGCTGTGCTGGAAGAGAACCTCTGCTATGGTGTCGTGGACTGTTGTTTTCTCCTCTAAGTCTGATGAAAAGAAGAGACAGAGGAAGGAAGCTCCAGGAACAAGCAAGCGGCTCCGGTGCGGAAACTCAGAGCCCAAACTACCACCGCTAGGGGCCGCGGTTGGGAAAGAATGGTTCCTTCCTGGGTTCCAAGGCAGGGGGAGGGGCAGGGCCCCATGCAGAAGGGGCTGTGGGGGAGGGGACCCCTGGGCCAGTCCCGGGACTGGGCTGAGACCCTCTCTCCATCCGAGAGCGAGGGCTCACCTGGTCCAGGCCAAGAGTCTGCGTTGGGCCAGGCTGCCCCGGTCGGTCCCTCGGAAGAGGGGGCTTCCTCGCCAACCAAAGTCCCCGCGGCCTCGTCAAGCGGGGGCCTACCTAGGGCCGGCGTTGCCCTGCAGGTCTCTCCCACGCCAATGGTCACAGACGTGCTGACTCCCATGGCCGTCACCTCCGCCGTTTTGGGACGGGAAAACCTGGCCTTTCCCACAGGTGGCCTGAGGGCTTCTGCCTTGGCCGCCTGCCAGGCCCGGAGAGGCCTGTCTCTCAGAGAGGAGAGGCTCACAGTCTTCCCCTTCCTCGTCAGTGTCCACTCTTGCTCTGTGTTTCTTCTCTGGGATGAGAGGGGCGGGCCCCTGAGCACCCAGGCGACTCTCAGACATCAGCGTGCCCTTTCTCCTCTCGCCCGACTTTGTGGTACCGTACGAATGAACATTGATCTTTTCTCCGGGTTCGGGGGACCCAAAACGAAGCTGCTTACCTGTTGGGTTGTGAGGCTTTTCAGGGGAAAGCATTTCTGCTCCCTTGAGGCTCACTGCGCTCAATTGGGCTTACAGGTCCGGGTGTTCCGTGTACCAGGGACATTGTAAGCAGGCATCGCGACCGTCCAAAGCAGTTGCATGGGTTGTTTTGGCATTGACTCGAGCCACAGCCGCCAGGGTTTGAAACACACACACGAAAGGAAGAACTCATCATCTGAAGTAGCTTGGGCTCTGCCAGAGCACGCCACGCAGCCAGGTGATTTTCCTATTGGTTGTCGTGCCAAGCTACCATAGCAGGCAATTCCACAGGTATACTGTGCAGAGTTCCAAACGAAAGCAGATAGCCCCTGTCGCCGAGGCGCAGCTGCCTAGGCGATAAAGCCCCAGGCACTGGTGCTCCTGAGGGCTGCGGGGACAGCCAGGTCTACGCCGGTGGCAGGAGGCTCTGGGCCTCAGTGCCCTGCCAGTGGGCCCTACTTGAGTATAGGTGCTCTTGCATGGGGTGGAGTCGGTCTCAGGTGGGCCCTCCCTCCACAGGCCTCTCCTGTCCCCTTGGCTGAAGCCGAGCCCGGCACTGGGGGTTGGTGCCTGCGCAGGAGCCTTGAGTCTCTGGACAGGCCCCGTGCCAGCTGGGACCTGAGCCCCAGCCCAGCTGCAAGCCCTGCGCTCAAGTTCCTTGGCCTTGCCCAGGTCAGCTAAGAGGGAGGAGAAGATGGTCGTCAGCACAGCGGGAAGCAATAGTGCCGACACCTGGCAGCGGGAGAAGCGCCTCCAACAGCCCCGTGGGATCTAAGCCCCCTCTGGCTCCAGCCGCCGCCCCAGCCAGGCCTCTCCCCGCCCCCCCACGGCCGAGCCAGGACCAAGGCACAGGCGCCCAAGCCCGCCGGGCAGGCCACGCCCCCAGCCGCCCCCGCCCCCGGGCGCCCGGCGCCCCGCCCCCGGCAGACTCGCCCCGCCCACGCCCCGCCCCGCCTCCGTTGCTCTGGAGACCGTGGCTGCCGGCGGGAGGGGCCTAAGGCCTGGAGGTGGAAGACAGTGGTGATGAGGGGGAGAATTCTCCGCTCGGGAGTTGTCCCCAGTGGTAGTGGCGGGACACGTGCGGCCACTAGACATCCTGCCGAAACCCACCCAAGGCACTCCCCGGAGCGTGTCGACTGCCAGGAAAACTCACCCGCCGGGCTTAGGGGTTAGCGGGGTTCCCAAACGCACACATCGAGTGCCCGCAAGAGGCCACGGGAAGGAAAGGGGTCGCTGGCCTGCTAGGACCCTGCTGGGTGGGGGCTGTGCTGGAAGAGAACCTCTGCTATGGTGTCGTGGACTGTTGTTTTCTCCTCTAAGTCTGATGAAAAGAAGAGACAGAGGAAGGAAGCTCCAGGAACAAGCAAGCGGCTCCGGTGCGGAAACTCAGAGCCCAAACTACCACCGCTAGGGGCCGCGGTTGGGAAAGAATGGTTCCTTCCTGGGTTCCAAGGCAGGGGGAGGGGCAGGGCCCCATGCAGAAGGGGCTGTGGGGGAGGGGACCCCTGGGCCAGTCCCGGGACTGGGCTGAGACCCTCTCTCCATCCGAGAGCGAGGGCTCACCTGGTCCAGGCCAAGAGTCTGCGTTGGGCCAGGCTGCCCCGGTCGGTCCCTCGGAAGAGGGGGCTTCCTCGCCAACCAAAGTCCCCGCGGCCTCGTCAAGCGGGGGCCTACCTAGGGCCGGCGTTGCCCTGCAGGTCTCTCCCACGCCAATGGTCACAGACGTGCTGACTCCCATGGCCGTCACCTCCGCCGTTTTGGGACGGGAAAACCTGGCCTTTCCCACAGGTGGCCTGAGGGCTTCTGCCTTGGCCGCCTGCCAGGCCCGGAGAGGCCTGTCTCTCAGAGAGGAGAGGCTCACAGTCTTCCCCTTCCTCGTCAGTGTCCACTCTTGCTCTGTGTTTCTTCTCTGGGATGAGAGGGGCGGGCCCCTGAGCACCCAGGCGACTCTCAGACATCAGCGTGCCCTTTCTCCTCTCGCCCGACTTTGTGGTACCGTACGAATGAACATTGATCTTTTCTCCGGGTTCGGGGGACCCAAAACGAAGCTGCTTACCTGTTGGGTTGTGAGGCTTTTCAGGGGAAAGCATTTCTGCTCCCTTGAGGCTCACTGCGCTCAATTGGGCTTACAGGTCCGGGTGTTCCGTGTACCAGGGACATTGTAAGCAGGCATCGCGACCGTCCAAAGCAGTTGCATGGGTTGTTTTGGCATTGACTCGAGCCACAGCCGCCAGGGTTTGAAACACACACACGAAAGGAAGAACTCATCATCTGAAGTAGCTTGGGCTCTGCCAGAGCACGCCACGCAGCCAGGTGATTTTCCTATTGGTTGTCGTGCCAAGCTACCATAGCAGGCAATTCCACAGGTATACTGTGCAGAGTTCCAAACGAAAGCAGATAGCCCCTGTCGCCGAGGCGCAGCTGCCTAGGCGATAAAGCCCCAGGCACTGGTGCTCCTGAGGGCTGCGGGGACAGCCAGGTCTACGCCGGTGGCAGGAGGCTCTGGGCCTCAGTGCCCTGCCAGTGGGCCCTACTTGAGTATAGGTGCTCTTGCATGGGGTGGAGTCGGTCTCAGGTGGGCCCTCCCTCCACAGGCCTCTCCTGTCCCCTTGGCTGAAGCCGAGCCCGGCACTGGGGGTTGGTGGCTGCGCAGGAGCCTTGAGTCTCTGGACAGGCCCCGTGCCAGCTGGGACCTGAGCCCCAGCCCAGCTGCAAGCCCTGCGCTCAAGTTCCTTGGCCTTGCCCAGGTCAGCTAAGAGGGAGGAGAAGATGGTCGTCAGCACAGCGGGAAGCAATAGTGCCGACACCTGGCAGCGGGAGAAGCGCCTCCAACAGCCCCGTGGGATCTAAGCCCCCTCTGGCTCCAGCCGCCGCCCCAGCCAGGCCTCTCCCCGCCCCCCCACGGCCGAGCCAGGACCAAGGCACAGGCGCCCAAGCCCGCCGGGCAGGCCACGCCCCCAGCCGCCCCCGCCCCCGGGCGCCCGGCGCCCCGCCCCCGGCAGACTCGCCCCGCCCACGCCCCGCCCCGCCTCCGTTGCTCTGGAGACCGTGGCTGCCGGCGGGAGGGGCCTAAGGCCTGGAGGTGGAAGACAGTGGTGATGAGGGGGAGAATTCTCCACTCGGGAGTTGTCCCCAGTGGTAGTGGCGGGACACGTGCGGCCACTAGACATCCTGCCGAAACCCACCCAAGGCACTCCCCGGAGCGTGTCGACTGCCAGGAAAACTCACCCGCCGGGCTTAGGGGTTAGCGGGGTTCCCAAACGCACACATCGAGTGCCCGCAAGAGGCCACGGGAAGGAAAGGGGTCGCTGGCCTGCTAGGACCCTGCTGGGTGGGGGCTGTGCTGGAAGAGAACCTCTGCTATGGTGTCGTGGACTGTTGTTTTCTCCTCTAAGTCTGATGAAAAGAAGAGACAGAGGAAGGAAGCTCCAGGAACAAGCAAGCGGCTCCGGTGCGGAAACTCAGAGCCCAAACTACCACCGCTAGGGGCCGCGGTTGGGAAAGAATGGTTCCTTCCTGGGTTCCAAGGCAGGGGGAGGGGCAGGGCCCCATGCAGAAGGGGCTGTGGGGGAGGGGACCCCTGGGCCAGTCCCGGGACTGGGCTGAGACCCTCTCTCCATCCGAGAGCGAGGGCTCACCTGGTCCAGGCCAAGAGTCTGCGTTGGGCCAGGCTGCCCCGGTCGGTCCCTCGGAAGAGGGGGCTTCCTCGCCAACCAAAGTCCCCGCGGCCTCGTCAAGCGGGGGCCTACCTAGGGCCGGCGTTGCCCTGCAGGTCTCTCCCACGCCAATGGTCACAGACGTGCTGACTCCCATGGCCGTCACCTCCGCCGTTTTGGGACGGGAAAACCTGGCCTTTCCCACAGGTGGCCTGAGGGCTTCTGCCTTGGCCGCCTGCCAGGCCCGGAGAGGCCTGTCTCTCAGAGAGGAGAGGCTCACAGTCTTCCCCTTCCTCGTCAGTGTCCACTCTTGCTCTGTGTTTCTTCTCTGGGATGAGAGGGGCGGGCCCCTGAGCACCCAGGCGACTCTCAGACATCAGCGTGCCCTTTCTCCTCTCGCCCGACTTTGTGGTACCGTACGAATGAACATTGATCTTTTCTCCGGGTTCGGGGGACCCAAAACGAAGCTGCTTACCTGTTGGGTTGTGAGGCTTTTCAGGGGAAAGCATTTCTGCTCCCTTGAGGCTCACTGCGCTCAATTGGGCTTACAGGTCCGGGTGTTCCGTGTACCAGGGACATTGTAAGCAGGCATCGCGACCGTCCAAAGCAGTTGCATGGGTTGTTTTGGCATTGACTCGAGCCACAGCCGCCAGGGTTTGAAACACACACACGAAAGGAAGAACTCATCATCTGAAGTAGCTTGGGCTCTGCCAGAGCACGCCACGCAGCCAGGTGATTTTCCTATTGGTTGTCGTGCCAAGCTACCATAGCAGGCAATTCCACAGGTATACTGTGCAGAGTTCCAAACGAAAGCAGATAGCCCCTGTCGCCGAGGCGCAGCTGCCTAGGCGATAAAGCCCCAGGCACTGGTGCTCCTGAGGGCTGCGGGGACAGCCAGGTCTACGCCGGTGGCAGGAGGCTCTGGGCCTCAGTGCCCTGCCAGTGGGCCCTACTTGAGTATAGGTGCTCTTGCATGGGGTGGAGTCGGTCTCAGGTGGGCCCTCCCTCCACAGGCCTCTCCTGTCCCCTTGGCTGAAGCCGAGCCCGGCACTGGGGGTTGGTGCCTGCGCAGGAGCCTTGAGTCTCTGGACAGGCCCCGTGCCAGCTGGGACCTGAGCCCCAGCCCAGCTGCAAGCCCTGCGCTCAAGTTCCTTGGCCTTGCCCAGGTCAGCTAAGAGGGAGGAGAAGATGGTCGTCAGCACAGCGGGAAGCAATAGTGCCGACACCTGGCAGCGGGAGAAGCGCCTCCAACAGCCCCGTGGGATCTAAGCCCCCTCTGGCTCCAGCCGCCGCCCCAGCCAGGCCTCTCCCCGCCCCCCCACGGCCGAGCCAGGACCAAGGCACAGGCGCCCAAGCCCGCCGGGCAGGCCACGCCCCCAGCCGCCCCCGCCCCCGGGCGCCCGGCGCCCCGCCCCCGGCAGACTCGCCCCGCCCACGCCCCGCCCCGCCTCCGTTGCTCTGGAGACCGTGGCTGCCGGCGGGAGGGGCCTAAGGCCTGGAGGTGGAAGACAGTGGTGATGAGGGGGAGAATTCTCCGCTCGGGAGTTGTCCCCAGTGGTAGTGGCGGGACACGTGCGGCCACTAGACATCCTGCCGAAACCCACCCAAGGCACTCCCCGGAGCGTGTCGACTGCCAGGAAAACTCACCCGCCGGGCTTAGGGGTTAGCGGGGTTCCCAAACGCACACATCGAGTGCCCGCAAGAGGCCACGGGAAGGAAAGGGGTCGCTGGCCTGCTAGGACCCTGCTGGGTGGGGGCTGTGCTGGAAGAGAACCTCTGCTATGGTGTCGTGGACTGTTGTTTTCTCCTCTAAGTCTGATGAAAAGAAGAGACAGAGGAAGGAAGCTCCAGGAACAAGCAAGCGGCTCCGGTGCGGAAACTCAGAGCCCAAACTACCACCGCTAGGGGCCGCGGTTGGGAAAGAATGGTTCCTTCCTGGGTTCCAAGGCAGGGGGAGGGGCAGGGCCCCATGCAGAAGGGGCTGTGGGGGAGGGGACCCCTGGGCCAGTCCCGGGACTGGGCTGAGACCCTCTCTCCATCCGAGAGCGAGGGCTCACCTGGTCCAGGCCAAGAGTCTGCGTTGGGCCAGGCTGCCCCGGTCGGTCCCTCGGAAGAGGGGGCTTCCTCGCCAACCAAAGTCCCCGCGGCCTCGTCAAGCGGGGGCCTACCTAGGGCCGGCGTTGCCCTGCAGGTCTCTCCCACGCCAATGGTCACAGACGTGCTGACTCCCATGGCCGTCACCTCCGCCGTTTTGGGACGGGAAAACCTGGCCTTTCCCACAGGTGGCCTGAGGGCTTCTGCCTTGGCCGCCTGCCAGGCCCGGAGAGGCCTGTCTCTCAGAGAGGAGAGGCTCACAGTCTTCCCCTTCCTCGTCAGTGTCCACTCTTGCTCTGTGTTTCTTCTCTGGGATGAGAGGGGCGGGCCCCTGAGCACCCAGGCGACTCTCAGACATCAGCGTGCCCTTTCTCCTCTCGCCCGACTTTGTGGTACCGTACGAATGAACATTGATCTTTTCTCCGGGTTCGGGGGACCCAAAACGAAGCTGCTTACCTGTTGGGTTGTGAGGCTTTTCAGGGGAAAGCATTTCTGCTCCCTTGAGGCTCACTGCGCTCAATTGGGCTTACAGGTCCGGGTGTTCCGTGTACCAGGGACATTGTAAGCAGGCATCGCGACCGTCCAAAGCAGTTGCATGGGTTGTTTTGGCATTGACTCGAGCCACAGCCGCCAGGGTTTGAAACACACACACGAAAGGAAGAACTCATCATCTGAAGTAGCTTGGGCTCTGCCAGAGCACGCCACGCAGCCAGGTGATTTTCCTATTGGTTGTCGTGCCAAGCTACCATAGCAGGCAATTCCACAGGTATACTGTGCAGAGTTCCAAACGAAAGCAGATAGCCCCTGTCGCCGAGGCGCAGCTGCCTAGGCGATAAAGCCCCAGGCACTGGTGCTCCTGAGGGCTGCGGGGACAGCCAGGTCTACGCCGGTGGCAGGAGGCTCTGGGCCTCAGTGCCCTGCCAGTGGGCCCTACTTGAGTATAGGTGCTCTTGCATGGGGTGGAGTCGGTCTCAGGTGGGCCCTCCCTCCACAGGCCTCTCCTGTCCCCTTGGCTGAAGCCGAGCCCGGCACTGGGGGTTGGTGCCTGCGCAGGAGCCTTGAGTCTCTGGACAGGCCCCGTGCCAGCTGGGACCTGAGCCCCAGCCCAGCTGCAAGCCCTGCGCTCAAGTTCCTTGGCCTTGCCCAGGTCAGCTAAGAGGGAGGAGAAGATGGTCGTCAGCACAGCGGGAAGCAATAGTGCCGACACCTGGCAGCGGGAGAAGCGCCTCCAACAGCCCCGTGGGATCTAAGCCCCCTCTGGCTCCAGCCGCCGCCCCAGCCAGGCCTCTCCCCGCCCCCCCACGGCCGAGCCAGGACCAAGGCACAGGCGCCCAAGCCCGCCGGGCAGGCCACGCCCCCAGCCGCCCCCGCCCCCGGGCGCCCGGCGCCCCGCCCCCGGCAGACTCGCCCCGCCCACGCCCCGCCCCGCCTCCGTTGCTCTGGAGACCGTGGCTGCCGGCGGGAGGGGCCTAAGGCCTGGAGGTGGAAGACAGTGGTGATGAGGGGGAGAATTCTCCGCTCGGGAGTTGTCCCCAGTGGTAGTGGCGGGACACGTGCGGCCACTAGACATCCTGCCGAAACCCACCCAAGGCACTTCCCGGAGCGTGTCGACTGCCAGGAAAACTCACCCGCCGGGCTTAGGGGTTAGCGGGGTTCCCAAACGCACACATCGAGTGCCCGCAAGAGGCCACGGGAAGGAAAGGGGTCGCTGGCCTGCTAGGACCCTGCTGGGTGGGGGCTGTGCTGGAAGAGAACCTCTGCTATGGTGTCGTGGACTGTTGTTTTCTCCTCTAAGTCTGATGAAAAGAAGAGACAGAGGAAGGAAGCTCCAGGAACAAGCAAGCGGCTCCGGTGCGGAAACTCAGAGCCCAAACTACCACCGCTAGGGGCCGCGGTTGGGAAAGAATGGTTCCTTCCTGGGTTCCAAGGCAGGGGGAGGGGCAGGGCCCCATGCAGAAGGGGCTGTGGGGGAGGGGACCCCTGGGCCAGTCCCGGGACTGGGCTGAGACCCTCTCTCCATCCGAGAGCGAGGGCTCACCTGGTCCAGGCCAAGAGTCTGCGTTGGGCCAGGCTGCCCCGGTCGGTCCCTCGGAAGAGGGGGCTTCCTCGCCAACCAAAGTCCCCGCGGCCTCGTCAAGCGGGGGCCTACCTAGGGCCGGCGTTGCCCTGCAGGTCTCTCCCACGCCAATGGTCACAGACGTGCTGACTCCCATGGCCGTCACCTCCGCCGTTTTGGGACGGGAAAACCTGGCCTTTCCCACAGGTGGCCTGAGGGCTTCTGCCTTGGCCGCCTGCCAGGCCCGGAGAGGCCTGTCTCTCAGAGAGGAGAGGCTCACAGTCTTCCCCTTCCTCGTCAGTGTCCACTCTTGCTCTGTGTTTCTTCTCTGGGATGAGAGGGGCGGGCCCCTGAGCACCCAGGCGACTCTCAGACATCAGCGTGCCCTTTCTCCTCTCGCCCGACTTTGTGGTACCGTACGAATGAACATTGATCTTTTCTCCGGGTTCGGGGGACCCAAAACGAAGCTGCTTACCTGTTGGGTTGTGAGGCTTTTCAGGGGAATGCATTTCTGCTCCCTTGAGGCTCACTGCGCTCAATTGGGCTTACAGGTCCGGGTGTTCCGTGTACCAGGGACATTGTAAGCAGGCATCGCGACCGTCCAAAGCAGTTGCATGGGTTGTTTTGGCATTGACTCGAGCCACAGCCGCCAGGGTTTGAAACACACACACGAAAGGAAGAACTCATCATCTGAAGTAGCTTGGGCTCTGCCAGAGCACGCCACGCAGCCAGGTGATTTTCCTATTGGTTGTCGTGCCAAGCTACCATAGCAGGCAATTCCACAGGTATACTGTGCAGAGTTCCAAACGAAAGCAGATAGCCCCTGTCGCCGAGGCGCAGCTGCCTAGGCGATAAAGCCCCAGGCACTGGTGCTCCTGAGGGCTGCGGGGACAGCCAGGTCTACGCCGGTGGCAGGAGGCTCTGGGCCTCAGTGCCCTGCCAGTGGGCCCTACTTGAGTATAGGTGCTCTTGCATGGGGTGGAGTCGGTCTCAGGTGGGCCCTCCCTCCACAGGCCTCTCCTGTCCCCTTGGCTGAAGCCGAGCCCGGCACTGGGGGTTGGTGCCTGCGCAGGAGCCTTGAGTCTCTGGACAGGCCCCGTGCCAGCTGGGACCTGAGCCCCAGCCCAGCTGCAAGCCCTGCGCTCAAGTTCCTTGGCCTTGCCCAGGTCAGCTAAGAGGGAGGAGAAGATGGTCGTCAGCACAGCGGGAAGCAATAGTGCCGACACCTGGCAGCGGGAGAAGCGCCTCCAACAGCCCCGTGGGATCTAAGCCCCCTCTGGCTCCAGCCGCCGCCCCAGCCAGGCCTCTCCCCGCCCCCCCACGGCCGAGCCAGGACCAAGGCACAGGCGCCCAAGCCCGCCGGGCAGGCCACGCCCCCAGCCGCCCCCGCCCCCGGGCGCCCGGCGCCCCGCCCCCGGCAGACTCGCCCCGCCCACGCCCCGCCCCGCCTCCGTTGCTCTGGAGACCGTGGCTGCCGGCGGGAGGGGCCTAAGGCCTGGAGGTGGAAGACAGTGGTGATGAGGGGGAGAATTCTCCACTCGGGAGTTGTCCCCAGTGGTAGTGGCGGGACACGTGCGGCCACTAGACATCCTGCCGAAACCCACCCAAGGCACTCCCCGGAGCGTGTCGACTGCCAGGAAAACTCACCCGCCGGGCTTAGGGGTTAGCGGGGTTCCCAAACGCACACATCGAGTGCCCGCAAGAGGCCACGGGAAGGAAAGGGGTCGCTGGCCTGCTAGGACCCTGCTGGGTGGGGGCTGTGCTGGAAGAGAACCTCTGCTATGGTGTCGTGGACTGTTGTTTTCTCCTCTAAGTCTGATGAAAAGAAGAGACAGAGGAAGGAAGCTCCAGGAACAAGCAAGCGGCTCCGGTGCGGAAACTCAGAGCCCAAACTACCACCGCTAGGGGCCGCGGTTGGGAAAGAATGGTTCCTTCCTGGGTTCCAAGGCAGGGGGAGGGGCAGGGCCCCATGCAGAAGGGGCTGTGGGGGAGGGGACCCCTGGGCCAGTCCCGGGACTGGGCTGAGACCCTCTCTCCATCCGAGAGCGAGGGCTCACCTGGTCCAGGCCAAGAGTCTGCGTTGGGCCAGGCTGCCCCGGTCGGTCCCTCGGAAGAGGGGGCTTCCTCGCCAACCAAAGTCCCCGCGGCCTCGTCAAGCGGGGGCCTACCTAGGGCCGGCGTTGCCCTGCAGGTCTCTCCCACGCCAATGGTCACAGACGTGCTGACTCCCATGGCCGTCACCTCCGCCGTTTTGGGACGGGAAAACCTGGCCTTTCCCACAGGTGGCCTGAGGGCTTCTGCCTTGGCCGCCTGCCAGGCCCGGAGAGGCCTGTCTCTCAGAGAGGAGAGGCTCACAGTCTTCCCCTTCCTCGTCAGTGTCCACTCTTGCTCTGTGTTTCTTCTCTGGGATGAGAGGGGCGGGCCCCTGAGCACCCAGGCGACTCTCAGACATCAGCGTGCCCTTTCTCCTCTCGCCCGACTTTGTGGTACCGTACGAATGAACATTGATCTTTTCTCCGGGTTCGGGGGACCCAAAACGAAGCTGCTTACCTGTTGGGTTGTGAGGCTTTTCAGGGGAAAGCATTTCTGCTCCCTTGAGGCTCACTGCGCTCAATTGGGCTTACAGGTCCGGGTGTTCCGTGTACCAGGGACATTGTAAGCAGGCATCGCGACCGTCCAAAGCAGTTGCATGGGTTGTTTTGGCATTGACTCGAGCCACAGCCGCCAGGGTTTGAAACACACACACGAAAGGAAGAACTCATCATCTGAAGTAGCTTGGGCTCTGCCAGAGCACGCCACGCAGCCAGGTGATTTTCCTATTGGTTGTCGTGCCAAGCTACCATAGCAGGCAATTCCACAGGTATACTGTGCAGAGTTCCAAACGAAAGCAGATAGCCCCTGTCGCCGAGGCGCAGCTGCCTAGGCGATAAAGCCCCAGGCACTGGTGCTCCTGAGGGCTGCGGGGACAGCCAGGTCTACGCCGGTGGCAGGAGGCTCTGGGCCTCAGTGCCCTGCCAGTGGGCCCTACTTGAGTATAGGTGCTCTTGCATGGGGTGGAGTCGGTCTCAGGTGGGCCCTCCCTCCACAGGCCTCTCCTGTCCCCTTGGCTGAAGCCGAGCCCGGCACTGGGGGTTGGTGGCTGCGCAGGAGCCTTGAGTCTCTGGACAGGCCCCGTGCCAGCTGGGACCTGAGCCCCAGCCCAGCTGCAAGCCCTGCGCTCAAGTTCCTTGGCCTTGCCCAGGTCAGCTAAGAGGGAGGAGAAGATGGTCGTCAGCACAGCGGGAAGCAATAGTGCCGACACCTGGCAGCGGGAGAAGCGCCTCCAACAGCCCCGTGGGATCTAAGCCCCCTCTGGCTCCAGCCGCCGCCCCAGCCAGGCCTCTCCCCGCCCCCCCACGGCCGAGCCAGGACCAAGGCACAGGCGCCCAAGCCCGCCGGGCAGGCCACGCCCCCAGCCGCCCCCGCCCCCGGGCGCCCGGCGCCCCGCCCCCGGCAGACTCGCCCCGCCCACGCCCCGCCCCGCCTCCGTTGCTCTGGAGACCGTGGCTGCCGGCGGGAGGGGCCTAAGGCCTGGAGGTGGAAGACAGTGGTGATGAGGGGGAGAATTCTCCACTCGGGAGTTGTCCCCAGTGGTAGTGGCGGGACACGTGCGGCCACTAGACATCCTGCCGAAACCCACCCAAGGCACTCCCCGGAGCGTGTCGACTGCCAGGAAAACTCACCCGCCGGGCTTAGGGGTTAGCGGGGTTCCCAAACGCACACATCGAGTGCCCGCAAGAGGCCACGGGAAGGAAAGGGGTCGCTGGCCTGCTAGGACCCTGCTGGGTGGGGGCTGTGCTGGAAGAGAACCTCTGCTATGGTGTCGTGGACTGTTGTTTTCTCCTCTAAGTCTGATGAAAAGAAGAGACAGAGGAAGGAAGCTCCAGGAACAAGCAAGCGGCTCCGGTGCGGAAACTCAGAGCCCAAACTACCACCGCTAGGGGCCGCGGTTGGGAAAGAATGGTTCCTTCCTGGGTTCCAAGGCAGGGGGAGGGGCAGGGCCCCATGCAGAAGGGGCTGTGGGGGAGGGGACCCCTGGGCCAGTCCCGGGACTGGGCTGAGACCCTCTCTCCATCCGAGAGCGAGGGCTCACCTGGTCCAGGCCAAGAGTCTGCGTTGGGCCAGGCTGCCCCGGTCGGTCCCTCGGAAGAGGGGGCTTCCTCGCCAACCAAAGTCCCCGCGGCCTCGTCAAGCGGGGGCCTACCTAGGGCCGGCGTTGCCCTGCAGGTCTCTCCCACGCCAATGGTCACAGACGTGCTGACTCCCATGGCCGTCACCTCCGCCGTTTTGGGACGGGAAAACCTGGCCTTTCCCACAGGTGGCCTGAGGGCTTCTGCCTTGGCCGCCTGCCAGGCCCGGAGAGGCCTGTCTCTCAGAGAGGAGAGGCTCACAGTCTTCCCCTTCCTCGTCAGTGTCCACTCTTGCTCTGTGTTTCTTCTCTGGGATGAGAGGGGCGGGCCCCTGAGCACCCAGGCGACTCTCAGACATCAGCGTGCCCTTTCTCCTCTCGCCCGACTTTGTGGTACCGTACGAATGAACATTGATCTTTTCTCCGGGTTCGGGGGACCCAAAACGAAGCTGCTTACCTGTTGGGTTGTGAGGCTTTTCAGGGGAAAGCATTTCTGCTCCCTTGAGGCTCACTGCGCTCAATTGGGCTTACAGGTCCGGGTGTTCCGTGTACCAGGGACATTGTAAGCAGGCATCGCGACCGTCCAAAGCAGTTGCATGGGTTGTTTTGGCATTGACTCGAGCCACAGCCGCCAGGGTTTGAAACACACACACGAAAGGAAGAACTCATCATCTGAAGTAGCTTGGGCTCTGCCAGAGCACGCCACGCAGCCAGGTGATTTTCCTATTGGTTGTCGTGCCAAGCTACCATAGCAGGCAATTCCACAGGTATACTGTGCAGAGTTCCAAACGAAAGCAGATAGCCCCTGTCGCCGAGGCGCAGCTGCCTAGGCGATAAAGCCCCAGGCACTGGTGCTCCTGAGGGCTGCGGGGACAGCCAGGTCTACGCCGGTGGCAGGAGGCTCTGGGCCTCAGTGCCCTGCCAGTGGGCCCTACTTGAGTATAGGTGCTCTTGCATGGGGTGGAGTCGGTCTCAGGTGGGCCCTCCCTCCACAGGCCTCTCCTGTCCCCTTGGCTGAAGCCGAGCCCGGCACTAGGGGTTGGTGCCTGCGCAGGAGCCTTGAGTCTCTGGACAGGCCCCGTGCCAGCTGGGACCTGAGCCCCAGCCCAGCTGCAAGCCCTGCGCTCAAGTTCCTTGGCCTTGCCCAGGTCAGCTAAGAGGGAGGAGAAGATGGTCGTCAGCACAGCGGGAAGCAATAGTGCCGACACCTGGCAGCGGGAGAAGCGCCTCCAACAGCCCCGTGGGATCTAAGCCCCCTCTGGCTCCAGCCGCCGCCCCAGCCAGGCCTCTCCCCGCCCCCCCACGGCCGAGCCAGGACCAAGGCACAGGCGCCCAAGCCCGCCGGGCAGGCCACGCCCCCAGCCGCCCCCGCCCCCGGGCGCCCGGCGCCCCGCCCCCGGCAGACTCGCCCCGCCCACGCCCCGCCCCGCCTCCGTTGCTCTGGAGACCGTGGCTGCCGGCGGGAGGGGCCTAAGGCCTGGAGGTGGAAGACAGTGGTGATGAGGGGGAGAATTCTCCGCTCGGGAGTTGTCCCCAGTGGTAGTGGCGGGACACGTGCGGCCACTAGACATCCTGCCGAAACCCACCCAAGGCACTTCCCGGAGCGTGTCGACTGCCAGGAAAACTCACCCGCCGGGCTTAGGGGTTAGCGGGGTTCGAAAACGCACACATCGAGTGCCCGCAAGAGGCCACGGGAAGGAAAGGGGTCGCTGGCCTGCTAGGACCCTGCTGGGTGGGGGCTGTGCTGGAAGAGAACCTCTGCTATGGTGTCGTGGACTGTTGTTTTCTCCTCTAAGTCTGATGAAAAGAAGAGACAGAGGAAGGAAGCTCCAGGAACAAGCAAGCGGCTCCGGTGCGGAAACTCAGAGCCCAAACTACCACCGCTAGGGGCCGCGGTTGGGAAAGAATGGTTCCTTCCTGGGTTCCAAGGCAGGGGGAGGGGCAGGGCCCCATGCAGAAGGGGCTGTGGGGGAGGGGACCCCTGGGCCAGTCCCGGGACTGGGCTGAGACCCTCTCTCCATCCGAGAGCGAGGGCTCACCTGGTCCAGGCCAAGAGTCTGCGTTGGGCCAGGCTGCCCCGGTCGGTCCCTCGGAAGAGGGGGCTTCCTCGCCAACCAAAGTCCCCGCGGCCTCGTCAAGCGTGGGCCTACCTAGGGCCGGCGTTGCCCTGCAGGTCTCTCCCACGCCAATGGTCACAGACGTGCTGACTCCCATGGCCGTCACCTCCGCCGTTTTGGGACGGGAAAACCTGGCCTTTCCCACAGGTGGCCTGAGGGCTTCTGCCTTGGCCGCCTGCCAGGCCCGGAGAGGCCTGTCTCTCAGAGAGGAGAGGCTCACAGTCTTCCCCTTCCTCGTCAGTGTCCACTCTTGCTCTGTGTTTCTTCTCTGGGATGAGAGGGGCGGGCCCCTGAGCACCCAGGCGACTCTCAGACATCAGCGTGCCCTTTCTCCTCTCGCCCGACTTTGTGGTACCGTACGAATGAACATTGATCTTTTCTCCAGGTTCGGGGGACCCAAAACGAAGCTGCTTACCTGTTGGGTTGTGAGGCTTTTCAGGGGAAAGCATTTCTGCTCCCTTGAGGCTCACTGCGCACAATTGGGCTTACAGGTCCGGGTGTTCCGTGTACCAGGGACATTGTAAGCAGGCATCGCGACCGTCCAAAGCAGTTGCATGGGTTGTTTTGGCATTGACTCGAGCCACAGCCGCCAGGGTTTGAAACACACACACGAAAGGAAGAACTCATCATCTGAAGTAGCTTGGGCTCTGCCAGAGCACGCCACGCAGCCAGGTGATTTTCCTATTGGTTGTCGTGCCAAGCTACCATAGCAGGCAATTCCACAGGTATACTGTGCAGAGTTCCAAACGAAAGCAGATAGCCCCTGTCGCCGAGGCGCAGCTGCCTAGGCGATAAAGCCCCAGGCACTGGTGCTCCTGAGGGCTGCGGGGACAGCCAGGTCTACGCCGGTGGCAGGAGGCTCTGGGCCTCAGTGCCCTGCCAGTGGGCCCTACTTGAGTATAGGTGCTCTTGCATGGGGTGGAGTCGGTCTCAGGTGGGCCCTCCCTCCACAGGCCTCTCCTGTCCCCTTGGCTGAAGCCGAGCCCGGCACTGGGGGTTGGTGGCTGCGCAGGAGCCTTGAGTCTCTGGAAAGGCCCCGTGCCAGCTGGGACCTGAGCCCCAGCCCAGCTGCAAGCCCTGCGCTCAAGTTCCTTGGCCTTGCCCAGGTCAGCTAAGAGGGAGGAGAAGATGGTCGTCAGCACAGCGGGAAGCAATAGTGCCGACACCTGGCAGCGGGAGAAGCGCCTCCAACAGCCCCGTGGGATCTAAGCCCCCTCTGGCTCCAGCCGCCGCCCCAGCCAGGCCTCTCCCCGCCCCCCCACGGCCGAGCCAGGACCAAGGCACAGGCGCCCAAGCCCGCCGGGCAGGCCACGCCCCCAGCCGCCCCCGCCCCCGGGCGCCCGGCGCCCCGCCCCCGGCAGACTCGCCCCGCCCACGCCCCGCCCCGCCTCCGTTGCTCTGGAGACCGTGGCTGCCGGCGGGAGGGGCCTAAGGCCTGGAGGTGGAAGACAGTGGTGATGAGGGGGAGAATTCTCCACTCGGGAGTTGTCCCCAGTGGTAGTGGCGGGACACGTGCGGCCACTAGACATCCTGCCGAAACCCACCCAAGGCACTTCCCGGAGCGTGTCGACTGCCAGGAAAACTCACCCGCCGGGCTTAGGGGTTAGCGGGGTTCCCAAACGCACACATCGAGTGCCCGCAAGAGGCCACGGGAAGGAAAGGGGTCGCTGGCCTGCTAGGACCCTGCTGGGTGGGGGCTGTGCTGGAAGAGAACCTCTGCTATGGTGTCGTGGACTGTTGTTTTCTCCTCTAAGTCTGATGAAAAGAAGAGACAGAGGAAGGAAGCTCCAGGAACAAGCAAGCGGCTCCGGTGCGGAAACTCAGAGCCCAAACTACCACCGCTAGGGGCCGCGGTTGGGAAAGAATGGTTCCTTCCTGGGTTCCAAGGCAGGGGGAGGGGCAGGGCCCCATGCAGAAGGGGCTGTGGGGGAGGGGACCCCTGGGCCAGTCCCGGGACTGGGCTGAGACCCTCTCTCCATCCGAGAGCGAGGGCTCACCTGGTCCAGGCCAAGAGTCTGCGTTGGGCCAGGCTGCCCCGGTCGGTCCCTCGGAAGAGGGGGCTTCCTCGCCAACCAAAGTCCCCGCGGCCTCGTCAAGCGGGGGCCTACCTAGGGCCGGCGTTGCCCTGCAGGTCTCTCCCACGCCAATGGTCACAGACGTGCTGACTCCCATGGCCGTCACCTCCGCCGTTTTGGGACGGGAAAACCTGGCCTTTCCCACAGGTGGCCTGAGGGCTTCTGCCTTGGCCGCCTGCCAGGCCCGGAGAGGCCTGTCTCTCAGAGAGGAGAGGCTCACAGTCTTCCCCTTCCTCGTCAGTGTCCACTCTTGCTCTGTGTTTCTTCTCTGGGATGAGAGGGGCGGGCCCCTGAGCACCCAGGCGACTCTCAGACATCAGCGTGCCCTTTCTCCTCTCGCCCGACTTTGTGGTACCGTACGAATGAACATTGATCTTTTCTCCGGGTTCGGGGGACCCAAAACGAAGCTGCTTACCTGTTGGGTTGTGAGGCTTTTCAGGGGAAAGCATTTCTGCTCCCTTGAGGCTCACTGCGCTCAATTGGGCTTACAGGTCCGGGTGTTCCGTGTACCAGGGACATTGTAAGCAGGCATCGCGACCGTCCAAAGCAGTTGCATGGGTTGTTTTGGCATTGACTCGAGCCACAGCCGCCAGGGTTTGAAACACACACACGAAAGGAAGAACTCATCATCTGAAGTAGCTTGGGCTCTGCCAGAGCACGCCACGCAGCCAGGTGATTTTCCTATTGGTTGTCGTGCCAAGCTACCATAGCAGGCAATTCCACAGGTATACTGTGCAGAGTTCCAAACGAAAGCAGATAGCCCCTGTCGCCGAGGCGCAGCTGCCTAGGCGATAAAGCCCCAGGCACTGGTGCTCCTGAGGGCTGCGGGGACAGCCAGGTCTACGCCGGTGGCAGGAGGCTCTGGGCCTCAGTGCCCTGCCAGTGGGCCCTACTTGAGTATAGGTGCTCTTGCATGGGGTGGAGTCGGTCTCAGGTGGGCCCTCCCTCCACAGGCCTCTCCTGTCCCCTTGGCTGAAGCCGAGCCCGGCACTAGGGGTTGGTGCCTGCGCAGGAGCCTTGAGTCTCTGGACAGGCCCCGTGCCAGCTGGGACCTGAGCCCCAGCCCAGCTGCAAGCCCTGCGCTCAAGTTCCTTGGCCTTGCCCAGGTCAGCTAAGAGGGAGGAGAAGATGGTCGTCAGCACAGCGGGAAGCAATAGTGCCGACACCTGGCAGCGGGAGAAGCGCCTCCAACAGCCCCGTGGGATCTAAGCCCCCTCTGGCTCCAGCCGCCGCCCCAGCCAGGCCTCTCCCCGCCCCCCCACGGCCGAGCCAGGACCAAGGCACAGGCGCCCAAGCCCGCCGGGCAGGCCACGCCCCCAGCCGCCCCCGCCCCCGGGCGCCCGGCGCCCCGCCCCCGGCAGACTCGCCCCGCCCACGCCCCGCCCCGCCTCCGTTGCTCTGGAGACCGTGGCTGCCGGCGGGAGGGGCCTAAGGCCTGGAGGTGGAAGACAGTGGTGATGAGGGGGAGAATTCTCCACTCGGGAGTTGTCCCCAGTGGTAGTGGCGGGACACGTGCGGCCACTAGACATCCTGCCGAAACCCACCCAAGGCACTCCCCGGAGCGTGTCGACTGCCAGGAAAACTCACCCGCCGGGCTTAGGGGTTAGCGGGGTTCCCAAACGCACACATCGAGTGCCCGCAAGAGGCCACGGGAAGGAAAGGGGTCGCTGGCCTGCTAGGACCCTGCTGGGTGGGGGCTGTGCTGGAAGAGAACCTCTGCTATGGTGTCGTGGACTGTTGTTTTCTCCTCTAAGTCTGATGAAAAGAAGAGACAGAGGAAGGAAGCTCCAGGAACAAGCAAGCGGCTCCGGTGCGGAAACTCAGAGCCCAAACTACCACCGCTAGGGGCCGCGGTTGGGAAAGAATGGTTCCTTCCTGGGTTCCAAGGCAGGGGGAGGGGCAGGGCCCCATGCAGAAGGGGCTGTGGGGGAGGGGACCCCTGGGCCAGTCCCGGGACTGGGCTGAGACCCTCTCTCCATCCGAGAGCGAGGGCTCACCTGGTCCAGGCCAAGAGTCTGCGTTGGGCCAGGCTGCCCCGGTCGGTCCCTCGGAAGAGGGGGCTTCCTCGCCAACCAAAGTCCCCGCGGCCTCGTCAAGCGGGGGCCTACCTAGGGCCGGCGTTGCCCTGCAGGTCTCTCCCACGCCAATGGTCACAGACGTGCTGACTCCCATGGCCGTCACCTCCGCCGTTTTGGGACGGGAAAACCTGGCCTTTCCCACAGGTGGCCTGAGGGCTTCTGCCTTGGCCGCCTGCCAGGCCCGGAGAGGCCTGTCTCTCAGAGAGGAGAGGCTCACAGTCTTCCCCTTCCTCGTCAGTGTCCACTCTTGCTCTGTGTTTCTTCTCTGGGATGAGAGGGGCGGGCCCCTGAGCACCCAGGCGACTCTCAGACATCAGCGTGCCCTTTCTCCTCTCGCCCGACTTTGTGGTACCGTACGAATGAACATTGATCTTTTCTCCGGGTTCGGGGGACCCAAAACGAAGCTGCTTACCTGTTGGGTTGTGAGGCTTTTCAGGGGAAAGCATTTCTGCTCCCTTGAGGCTCACTGCGCTCAATTGGGCTTACAGGTCCGGGTGTTCCGTGTACCAGGGACATTGTAAGCAGGCATCGCGACCGTCCAAAGCAGTTGCATGGGTTGTTTTGGCATTGACTCGAGCCACAGCCGCCAGGGTTTGAAACACACACACGAAAGGAAGAACTCATCATCTGAAGTAGCTTGGGCTCTGCCAGAGCACGCCACGCAGCCAGGTGATTTTCCTATTGGTTGTCGTGCCAAGCTACCATAGCAGGCAATTCCACAGGTATACTGTGCAGAGTTCCAAACGAAAGCAGATAGCCCCTGTCGCCGAGGCGCAGCTGCCTAGGCGATAAAGCCCCAGGCACTGGTGCTCCTGAGGGCTGCGGGGACAGCCAGGTCTACGCCGGTGGCAGGAGGCTCTGGGCCTCAGTGCCCTGCCAGTGGGCCCTACTTGAGTATAGGTGCTCTTGCATGGGGTGGAGTCGGTCTCAGGTGGGCCCTCCCTCCACAGGCCTCTCCTGTCCCCTTGGCTGAAGCTGAGCCCGGCACTGGGGGTTGGTGGCTGCGCAGGAGCCTTGAGTCTCTGGACAGGCCCCGTGCCAGCTGGGACCTGAGCCCCAGCCCAGCTGCAAGCCCTGCGCTCAAGTTCCTTGGCCTTGCCCAGGTCAGCTAAGAGGGAGGAGAAGATGGTCGTCAGCACAGCGGGAAGCAATAGTGCCGACACCTGGCAGCGGGAGAAGCGCCTCCAACAGCCCCGTGGGATCTAAGCCCCCTCTGGCTCCAGCCGCCGCCCCAGCCAGGCCTCTCCCCGCCCCCCCACGGCCGAGCCAGGACCAAGGCACAGGCGCCCAAGCCCGCCGGGCAGGCCACGCCCCCAGCCGCCCCCGCCCCCGGGCGCCCGGCGCCCCGCCCCCGGCAGACTCGCCCCGCCCACGCCCCGCCCCGCCTCCGTTGCTCTGGAGACCGTGGCTGCCGGCGGGAGGGGCCTAAGGCCTGGAGGTGGAAGACAGTGGTGATGAGGGGGAGAATTCTCCACTCGGGAGTTGTCCCCAGTGGTAGTGGCGGGACACGTGCGGCCACTAGACATCCTGCCGAAACCCACCCAAGGCACTCCCCGGAGCGTGTCGACTGCCAGGAAAACTCACCCGCCGGGCTTAGGGGTTAGCGGGGTTCCCAAACGCACACATCGAGTGCCCGCAAGAGGCCACGGGAAGGAAAGGGGTCGCTGGCCTGCTAGGACCCTGCTGGGTGGGGGCTGTGCTGGAAGAGAACCTCTGCTATGGTGTCGTGGACTGTTGTTTTCTCCTCTAAGTCTGATGAAAAGAAGAGACAGAGGAAGGAAGCTCCAGGAACAAGCAAGCGGCTCCGGTGCGGAAACTCAGAGCCCAAACTACCACCGCTAGGGGCCGCGGTTGGGAAAGAATGGTTCCTTCCTGGGTTCCAAGGCAGGGGGAGGGGCAGGGCCCCATGCAGAAGGGGCTGTGGGGGAGGGGACCCCTGGGCCAGTCCCGGGACTGGGCTGAGACCCTCTCTCCATCCGAGAGCGAGGGCTCACCTGGTCCAGGCCAAGAGTCTGCGTTGGGCCAGGCTGCCCCGGTCGGTCCCTCGGAAGAGGGGGCTTCCTCGCCAACCAAAGTCCCCGCGGCCTCGTCAAGCGGGGGCCTACCTAGGGCCGGCGTTGCCCTGCAGGTCTCTCCCACGCCAATGGTCACAGACGTGCTGACTCCCATGGCCGTCACCTCCGCCGTTTTGGGACGGGAAAACCTGGCCTTTCCCACAGGTGGCCTGAGGGCTTCTGCCTTGGCCGCCTGCCAGGCCCGGAGAGGCCTGTCTCTCAGAGAGGAGAGGCTCACAGTCTTCCCCTTCCTCGTCAGTGTCCACTCTTGCTCTGTGTTTCTTCTCTGGGATGAGAGGGGCGGGCCCCTGAGCACCCAGGCGACTCTCAGACATCAGCGTGCCCTTTCTCCTCTCGCCCGACTTTGTGGTACCGTACGAATGAACATTGATCTTTTCTCCGGGTTCGGGGGACCCAAAACGAAGCTGCTTACCTGTTGGGTTGTGAGGCTTTTCAGGGGAAAGCATTTCTGCTCCCTTGAGGCTCACTGCGCTCAATTGGGCTTACAGGTCCGGGTGTTCCGTGTACCAGGGACATTGTAAGCAGGCATCGCGACCGTCCAAAGCAGTTGCATGGGTTGTTTTGGCATTGACTCGAGCCACAGCCGCCAGGGTTTGAAACACACACACGAAAGGAAGAACTCATCATCTGAAGTAGCTTGGGCTCTGCCAGAGCACGCCACGCAGCCAGGTGATTTTCCTATTGGTTGTCGTGCCAAGCTACCATAGCAGGCAATTCCACAGGTATACTGTGCAGAGTTCCAAACGAAAGCAGATAGCCCCTGTCGCCGAGGCGCAGCTGCCTAGGCGATAAAGCCCCAGGCACTGGTGCTCCTGAGGGCTGCGGGGACAGCCAGGTCTACGCCGGTGGCAGGAGGCTCTGGGCCTCAGTGCCCTGCCAGTGGGCCCTACTTGAGTATAGGTGCTCTTGCATGGGGTGGAGTCGGTCTCAGGTGGGCCCTCCCTCCACAGGCCTCTCCTGTCCCCTTGGCTGAAGCCGAGCCCGGCACTGGGGGTTGGTGGCTGCGCAGGAGCCTTGAGTCTCTGGACAGGCCCCGTGCCAGCTGGGACCTGAGCCCCAGCCCAGCTGCAAGCCCTGCGCTCAAGTTCCTTGGCCTTGCCCAGGTCAGCTAAGAGGGAGGAGAAGATGGTCGTCAGCACAGCGGGAAGCAATAGTGCCGACACCTGGCAGCGGGAGAAGCGCCTCCAACAGCCCCGTGGGATCTAAGCCCCCTCTGGCTCCAGCCGCCGCCCCAGCCAGGCCTCTCCCCGCCCCCCCACGGCCGAGCCAGGACCAAGGCACAGGCGCCCAAGCCCGCCGGGCAGGCCACGCCCCCAGCCGCCCCCGCCCCCGGGCGCCCGGCGCCCCGCCCCCGGCAGACTCGCCCCGCCCACGCCCCGCCCCGCCTCCGTTGCTCTGGAGACCGTGGCTGCCGGCGGGAGGGGCCTAAGGCCTGGAGGTGGAAGACAGTGGTGATGAGGGGGAGAATTCTCCACTCGGGAGTTGTCCCCAGTGGTAGTGGCGGGACACGTGCGGCCACTAGACATCCTGCCGAAACCCACCCAAGGCACTTCCCGGAGCGTGTCGACTGCCAGGAAAACTCACCCGCCGGGCTTAGGGGTTAGCGGGGTTCCCAAACGCACACATCGAGTGCCCGCAAGAGGCCACGGGAAGGAAAGGGGTCGCTGGCCTGCTAGGACCCTGCTGGGTGGGGGCTGTGCTGGAAGAGAACCTCTGCTATGGTGTCGTGGACTGTTGTTTTCTCCTCTAAGTCTGATGAAAAGAAGAGACAGAGGAAGGAAGCTCCAGGAACAAGCAAGCGGCTCCGGTGCGGAAACTCAGAGCCCAAACTACCACCGCTAGGGGCCGCGGTTGGGAAAGAATGGTTCCTTCCTGGGTTCCAAGGCAGGGGGAGGGGCAGGGCCCCATGCAGAAGGGGCTGTGGGGGAGGGGACCCCTGGGCCAGTCCCGGGACTGGGCTGAGACCCTCTCTCCATCCGAGAGCGAGGGCTCACCTGGTCCAGGCCAAGAGTCTGCGTTGGGCCAGGCTGCCCCGGTCGGTCCCTCGGAAGAGGGGGCTTCCTCGCCAACCAAAGTCCCCGCGGCCTCGTCAAGCGGGGGCCTACCTAGGGCCGGCGTTGCCCTGCAGGTCTCTCCCACGCCAATGGTCACAGACGTGCTGACTCCCATGGCCGTCACCTCCGCCGTTTTGGGACGGGAAAACCTGGCCTTTCCCACAGGTGGCCTGAGGGCTTCTGCCTTGGCCGCCTGCCAGGCCCGGAGAGGCCTGTCTCTCAGAGAGGAGAGGCTCACAGTCTTCCCCTTCCTCGTCAGTGTCCACTCTTGCTCTGTGTTTCTTCTCTGGGATGAGAGGGGCGGGCCCCTGAGCACCCAGGCGACTCTCAGACATCAGCGTGCCCTTTCTCCTCTCGCCCGACTTTGTGGTACCGTACGAATGAACATTGATCTTTTCTCCGGGTTCGGGGGACCCAAAACGAAGCTGCTTACCTGTTGGGTTGTGAGGCTTTTCAGGGGAAAGCATTTCTGCTCCCTTGAGGCTCACTGCGCTCAATTGGGCTTACAGGTCCGGGTGTTCCGTGTACCAGGGACATTGTAAGCAGGCATCGCGACCGTCCAAAGCAGTTGCATGGGTTGTTTTGGCATTGACTCGAGCCACAGCCGCCAGGGTTTGAAACACACACACGAAAGGAAGAACTCATCATCTGAAGTAGCTTGGGCTCTGCCAGAGCACGCCACGCAGCCAGGTGATTTTCCTATTGGTTGTCGTGCCAAGCTACCATAGCAGGCAATTCCACAGGTATACTGTGCAGAGTTCCAAACGAAAGCAGATAGCCCCTGTCGCCGAGGCGCAGCTGCCTAGGCGATAAAGCCCCAGGCACTGGTGCTCCTGAGGGCTGCGGGGACAGCCAGGTCTACGCCGGTGGCAGGAGGCTCTGGGCCTCAGTGCCCTGCCAGTGGGCCCTACTTGAGTATAGGTGCTCTTGCATGGGGTGGAGTCGGTCTCAGGTGGGCCCTCCCTCCACAGGCCTCTCCTGTCCCCTTGGCTGAAGCCGAGCCCGGCACTGGGGGTTGGTGCCTGCGCAGGAGCCTTGAGTCTCTGGACAGGCCCCGTGCCAGCTGGGACCTGAGCCCCAGCCCAGCTGCAAGCCCTGCGCTCAAGTTCCTTGGCCTTGCCCAGGTCAGCTAAGAGGGAGGAGAAGATGGTCGTCAGCACAGCGGGAAGCAATAGTGCCGACACCTGGCAGCGGGAGAAGCGCCTCCAACAGCCCCGTGGGATCTAAGCCCCCTCTGGCTCCAGCCGCCGCCCCAGCCAGGCCTCTCCCCGCCCCCCCACGGCCGAGCCAGGACCAAGGCACAGGCGCCCAAGCCCGCCGGGCAGGCCACGCCCCCAGCCGCCCCCGCCCCCGGGCGCCCGGCGCCCCGCCCCCGGCAGACTCGCCCCGCCCACGCCCCGCCCCGCCTCCGTTGCTCTGGAGACCGTGGCTGCCGGCGGGAGGGGCCTAAGGCCTGGAGGTGGAAGACAGTGGTGATGAGGGGGAGAATTCTCCACTCGGGAGTTGTCCCCAGTGGTAGTGGCGGGACACGTGCGGCCACTAGACATCCTGCCGAAACCCACCCAAGGCACTCCCCGGAGCGTGTCGACTGCCAGGAAAACTCACCCGCCGGGCTTAGGGGTTAGCGGGGTTCGAAAACGCACACATCGAGTGCCCGCAAGAGGCCACGGGAAGGAAAGGGGTCGCTGGCCTGCTAGGACCCTGCTGGGTGGGGGCTGTGCTGGAAGAGAACCTCTGCTATGGTGTCGTGGACTGTTGTTTTCTCCTCTAAGTCTGATGAAAAGAAGAGACAGAGGAAGGAAGCTCCAGGAACAAGCAAGCGGCTCCGGTGCGGAAACTCAGAGCCCAAACTACCACCGCTAGGGGCCGCGGTTGGGAAAGAATGGTTCCTTCCTGGGTTCCAAGGCAGGGGGAGGGGCAGGGCCCCATGCAGAAGGGGCTGTGGGGGAGGGGACCCCTGGGCCAGTCCCGGGACTGGGCTGAGACTCTCTCTCCATCCGAGAGCGAGGGCTCACCTGGTCCAGGCCAAGAGTCTGCGTTGGGCCAGGCTGCCCCGGTCGGTCCCTCGGAAGAGGGGGCTTCCTCGCCAACCAAAGTCCCCGCGGCCTCGTCAAGCGGGGGCCTACCTAGGGCCGGCGTTGCCCTGCAGGTCTCTCCCACGCCAATGGTCACAGACGTGCTGACTCCCATGGCCGTCACCTCCGCCGTTTTGGGACGGGAAAACCTGGCCTTTCCCACAGGTGGCCTGAGGGCTTCTGCCTTGGCCGCCTGCCAGGCCCGGAGAGGCCTGTCTCTCAGAGAGGAGAGGCTCACAGTCTTCCCCTTCCTCGTCAGTGTCCACTCTTGCTCTGTGTTTCTTCTCTGGGATGAGAGGGGCGGGCCCCTGAGCACCCAGGCGACTCTCAGACATCAGCGTGCCCTTTCTCCTCTCGCCCGACTTTGTGGTACCGTACGAATGAACATTGATCTTTTCTCCGGGTTCGGGGGACCCAAAACGAAGCTGCTTACCTGTTGGGTTGTGAGGCTTTTCAGGGGAAAGCATTTCTGCTCCCTTGAGGCTCACTGCGCTCAATTGGGCTTACAGGTCCGGGTGTTCCGTGTACCAGGGACATTGTAAGCAGGCATCGCGACCGTCCAAAGCAGTTGCATGGGTTGTTTTGGCATTGACTCGAGCCACAGCCGCCAGGGTTTGAAACACACACACGAAAGGAAGAACTCATCATCTGAAGTAGCTTGGGCTCTGCCAGAGCACGCCACGCAGCCAGGTGATTTTCCTATTGGTTGTCGTGCCAAGCTACCATAGCAGGCAATTCCACAGGTATACTGTGCAGAGTTCCAAACGAAAGCAGATAGCCCCTGTCGCCGAGGCGCAGCTGCCTAGGCGATAAAGCCCCAGGCACTGGTGCTCCTGAGGGCTGCGGGGACAGCCAGGTCTACGCCGGTGGCAGGAGGCTCTGGGCCTCAGTGCCCTGCCAGTGGGCCCTACTTGAGTATAGGTGCTCTTGCATGGGGTGGAGTCGGTCTCAGGTGGGCCCTCCCTCCACAGGCCTCTCCTGTCCCCTTGGCTGAAGCCGAGCCCGGCACTGGGGGTTGGTGGCTGCGCAGGAGCCTTGAGTCTCTGGACAGGCCCCGTGCCAGCTGGGACCTGAGCCCCAGCCCAGCTGCAAGCCCTGCGCTCAAGTTCCTTGGCCTTGCCCAGGTCAGCTAAGAGGGAGGAGAAGATGGTCGTCAGCACAGCGGGAAGCAATAGTGCCGACACCTGGCAGCGGGAGAAGCGCCTCCAACAGCCCCGTGGGATCTAAGCCCCCTCTGGCTCCAGCCGCCGCCCCAGCCAGGCCTCTCCCCGCCCCCACACGGCCGAGCCAGGACCAAGGCACAGGCGCCCAAGCCCGCCGGGCAGGCCACGCCCCCAGCCGCCCCCGCCCCCGGGCGCCCGGCGCCCCGCCCCCGGCAGACTCGCCCCGCCCACGCCCCGCCCCGCCTCCGTTGCTCTGGAGACCGTGGCTGCCGGCGGGAGGGGCCTAAGGCCTGGAGGTGGAAGACAGTGGTGATGAGGGGGAGAATTCTCCACTCGGGAGTTGTCCCCAGTGGTAGTGGCGGGACACGTGCGGCCACTAGACATCCTGCCGAAACCCACCCAAGGCACTTCCCGGAGCGTGTCGACTGCCAGGAAAACTCACCCGCCGGGCTTAGGGGTTAGCGGGGTTCCCAAACGCACACATCGAGTGCCCGCAAGAGGCCACGGGAAGGAAAGGGGTCGCTGGCCTGCTAGGACCCTGCTGGGTGGGGGCTGTGCTGGAAGAGAACCTCTGCTATGGTGTCGTGGACTGTTGTTTTCTCCTCTAAGTCTGATGAAAAGAAGAGACAGAGGAAGGAAGCTCCAGGAACAAGCAAGCGGCTCCGGTGCGGAAACTCAGAGCCCAAACTACCACCGCTAGGGGCCGCGGTTGGGAAAGAATGGTTCCTTCCTGGGTTCCAAGGCAGGGGGAGGGGCAGGGCCCCATGCAGAAGGGGCTGTGGGGGAGGGGACCCCTGGGCCAGTCCCGGGACTGGGCTGAGACCCTCTCTCCATCCGAGAGCGAGGGCTCACCTGGTCCAGGCCAAGAGTCTGCGTTGGGCCAGGCTGCCCCGGTCGGTCCCTCGGAAGAGGGGGCTTCCTCGCCAACCAAAGTCCCCGCGGCCTCGTCAAGCGGGGGCCTACCTAGGGCCGGCGTTGCCCTGCAGGTCTCTCCCACGCCAATGGTCACAGACGTGCTGACTCCCATGGCCGTCACCTCCGCCGTTTTGGGACGGGAAAACCTGGCCTTTCCCACAGGTGGCCTGAGGGCTTCTGCCTTGGCCGCCTGCCAGGCCCGGAGAGGCCTGTCTCTCAGAGAGGAGAGGCTCACAGTCTTCCCCTTCCTCGTCAGTGTCCACTCTTGCTCTGTGTTTCTTCTCTGGGATGAGAGGGGCGGGCCCCTGAGCACCCAGGCGACTCTCAGACATCAGCGTGCCCTTTCTCCTCTCGCCCGACTTTGTGGTACCGTACGAATGAACATTGATCTTTTCTCCGGGTTCGGGGGACCCAAAACGAAGCTGCTTACCTGTTGGGTTGTGAGGCTTTTCAGGGGAAAGCATTTCTGCTCCCTTGAGGCTCACTGCGCTCAATTGGGCTTACAGGTCCGGGTGTTCCGTGTACCAGGGACATTGTAAGCAGGCATCGCGACCGTCCAAAGCAGTTGCATGGGTTGTTTTGGCATTGACTCGAGCCACAGCCGCCAGGGTTTGAAACACACACACGAAAGGAAGAACTCATCATCTGAAGTAGCTTGGGCTCTGCCAGAGCACGCCACGCAGCCAGGTGATTTTCCTATTGGTTGTCGTGCCAAGCTACCATAGCAGGCAATTCCACAGGTATACTGTGCAGAGTTCCAAACGAAAGCAGATAGCCCCTGTCGCCGAGGCGCAGCTGCCTAGGCGATAAAGCCCCAGGCACTGGTGCTCCTGAGGGCTGCGGGGACAGCCAGGTCTACGCCGGTGGCAGGAGGCTCTGGGCCTCAGTGCCCTGCCAGTGGGCCCTACTTGAGTATAGGTGCTCTTGCATGGGGTGGAGTCGGTCTCAGGTGGGCCCTCCCTCCACAGGCCTCTCCTGTCCCCTTGGCTGAAGCCGAGCCCGGCACTGGGGGTTGGTGGCTGCGCAGGAGCCTTGAGTCTCTGGACAGGCCCCGTGCCAGCTGGGACCTGAGCCCCAGCCCAGCTGCAAGCCCTGCGCTCAAGTTCCTTGGCCTTGCCCAGGTCAGCTAAGAGGGAGGAGAAGATGGTCGTCAGCACAGCGGGAAGCAATAGTGCCGACACCTGGCAGCGGGAGAAGCGCCTCCAACAGCCCCGTGGGATCTAAGCCCCCTCTGGCTCCAGCCGCCGCCCCAGCCAGGCCTCTCCCCGCCCCCCCACGGCCGAGCCAGGACCAAGGCACAGGCGCCCAAGCCCGCCGGGCAGGCCACGCCCCCAGCCGCCCCCGCCCCCGGGCGCCCGGCGCCCCGCCCCCGGCAGACTCGCCCCGCCCACGCCCCGCCCCGCCTCCGTTGCTCTGGAGACCGTGGCTGCCGGCGGGAGGGGCCTAAGGCCTGGAGGTGGAAGACAGTGGTGATGAGGGGGAGAATTCTCCACTCGGGAGTTGTCCCCAGTGGTAGTGGCGGGACACGTGCGGCCACTAGACATCCTGCCGAAACCCACCCAAGGCACTTCCCGGAGCGTGTCGACTGCCAGGAAAACTCACCCGCCGGGCTTAGGGGTTAGCGGGGTTCGAAAACGCACACATCGAGTGCCCGCAAGAGGCCACGGGAAGGAAAGGGGTCGCTGGCCTGCTAGGACCCTGCTGGGTGGGGGCTGTGCTGGAAGAGAACCTCTGCTATGGTGTCGTGGACTGTTGTTTTCTCCTCTAAGTCTGATGAAAAGAAGAGACAGAGGAAGGAAGCTCCAGGAACAAGCAAGCGGCTCCGGTGCGGAAACTCAGAGCCCAAACTACCACCGCTAGGGGCCGCGGTTGGGAAAGAATGGTTCCTTCCTGGGTTCCAAGGCAGGGGGAGGGGCAGGGCCCCATGCAGAAGGGGCTGTGGGGGAGGGGACCCCTGGGCCAGTCCCGGGACTGGGCTGAGACCCTCTCTCCATCCGAGAGCGAGGGCTCACCTGGTCCAGGCCAAGAGTCTGCGTTGGGCCAGGCTGCCCCGGTCGGTCCCTCGGAAGAGGGGGCTTCCTCGCCAACCAAAGTCCCCGCGGCCTCGTCAAGCGGGGGCCTACCTAGGGCCGGCGTTGCCCTGCAGGTCTCTCCCACGCCAATGGTCACAGACGTGCTGACTCCCATGGCCGTCACCTCCGCCGTTTTGGGACGGGAAAACCTGGCCTTTCCCACAGGTGGCCTGAGGGCTTCTGCCTTGGCCGCCTGCCAGGCCCGGAGAGGCCTGTCTCTCAGAGAGGAGAGGCTCACAGTCTTCCCCTTCCTCGTCAGTGTCCACTCTTGCTCTGTGTTTCTTCTCTGGGATGAGAGGGGCGGGCCCCTGAGCACCCAGGCGACTCTCAGACATCAGCGTGCCCTTTCTCCTCTCGCCCGACTTTGTGGTACCGTACGAATGAACATTGATCTTTTCTCCGGGTTCGGGGGACCCAAAACGAAGCTGCTTACCTGTTGGGTTGTGAGGCTTTTCAGGGGAAAGCATTTCTGCTCCCTTGAGGCTCACTGCGCTCAATTGGGCTTACAGGTCCGGGTGTTCCGTGTACCAGGGACATTGTAAGCAGGCATCGCGACCGTCCAAAGCAGTTGCATGGGTTGTTTTGGCATTGACTCGAGCCACAGCCGCCAGGGTTTGAAACACACACACGAAAGGAAGAACTCATCATCTGAAGTAGCTTGGGCTCTGCCAGAGCACGCCACGCAGCCAGGTGATTTTCCTATTGGTTGTCGTGCCAAGCTACCATAGCAGGCAATTCCACAGGTATACTGTGCAGAGTTCCAAACGAAAGCAGATAGCCCCTGTCGCCGAGGCGCAGCTGCCTAGGCGATAAAGCCCCAGGCACTGGTGCTCCTGAGGGCTGCGGGGACAGCCAGGTCTACGCCGGTGGCAGGAGGCTCTGGGCCTCAGTGCCCTGCCAGTGGGCCCTACTTGAGTATAGGTGCTCTTGCATGGGGTGGAGTCGGTCTCAGGTGGGCCCTCCCTCCACAGGCCTCTCCTGTCCCCTTGGCTGAAGCCGAGCCCGGCACTGGGGGTTGGTGCCTGCGCAGGAGCCTTGAGTCTCTGGACAGGCCCCGTGCCAGCTGGGACCTGAGCCCCAGCCCAGCTGCAAGCCCTGCGCTCAAGTTCCTTGGCCTTGCCCAGGTCAGCTAAGAGGGAGGAGAAGATGGTCGTCAGCACAGCGGGAAGCAATAGTGCCGACACCTGGCAGCGGGAGAAGCGCCTCCAACAGCCCCGTGGGATCTAAGCCCCCTCTGGCTCCAGCCGCCGCCCCAGCCAGGCCTCTCCCCGCCCCCCCACGGCCGAGCCAGGACCAAGGCACAGGCGCCCAAGCCCGCCGGGCAGGCCACGCCCCCAGCCGCCCCCGCCCCCGGGCGCCCGGCGCCCCGCCCCCGGCAGACTCGCCCCGCCCACGCCCCGCCCCGCCTCCGTTGCTCTGGAGACCGTGGCTGCCGGCGGGAGGGGCCTAAGGCCTGGAGGTGGAAGACAGTGGTGATGAGGGGGAGAATTCTCCACTCGGGAGTTGTCCCCAGTGGTAGTGGCGGGACACGTGCGGCCACTAGACATCCTGCCGAAACCCACCCAAGGCACTCCCCGGAGCGTGTCGACTGCCAGGAAAACTCACCCGCCGGGCTTAGGGGTTAGCGGGGTTCCCAAACGCACACATCGAGTGCCCGCAAGAGGCCACGGGAAGGAAAGGGGTCGCTGGCCTGCTAGGACCCTGCTGGGTGGGGGCTGTGCTGGAAGAGAACCTCTGCTATGGTGTCGTGGACTGTTGTTTTCTCCTCTAAGTCTGATGAAAAGAAGAGACAGAGGAAGGAAGCTCCAGGAACAAGCAAGCGGCTCCGGTGCGGAAACTCAGAGCCCAAACTACCACCGCTAGGGGCCGCGGTTGGGAAAGAATGGTTCCTTCCTGGGTTCCAAGGCAGGGGGAGGGGCAGGGCCCCATGCAGAAGGGGCTGTGGGGGAGGGGACCCCTGGGCCAGTCCCGGGACTGGGCTGAGACCCTCTCTCCATCCGAGAGCGAGGGCTCACCTGGTCCAGGCCAAGAGTCTGCGTTGGGCCAGGCTGCCCCGGTCGGTCCCTCGGAAGAGGGGGCTTCCTCGCCAACCAAAGTCCCCGCGGCCTCGTCAAGCGGGGGCCTACCTAGGGCCGGCGTTGCCCTGCAGGTCTCTCCCACGCCAATGGTCACAGACGTGCTGACTCCCATGGCCGTCACCTCCGCCGTTTTGGGACGGGAAAACCTGGCCTTTCCCACAGGTGGCCTGAGGGCTTCTGCCTTGGCCGCCTGCCAGGCCCGGAGAGGCCTGTCTCTCAGAGAGGAGAGGCTCACAGTCTTCCCCTTCCTCGTCAGTGTCCACTCTTGCTCTGTGTTTCTTCTCTGGGATGAGAGGGGCGGGCCCCTGAGCACCCAGGCGACTCTCAGACATCAGCGTGCCCTTTCTCCTCTCGCCCGACTTTGTGGTACCGTACGAATGAACATTGATCTTTTCTCCGGGTTCGGGGGACCCAAAACGAAGCTGCTTACCTGTTGGGTTGTGAGGCTTTTCAGGGGAAAGCATTTCTGCTCCCTTGAGGCTCACTGCGCTCAATTGGGCTTACAGGTCCGGGTGTTCCGTGTACCAGGGACATTGTAAGCAGGCATCGCGACCGTCCAAAGCAGTTGCATGGGTTGTTTTGGCATTGACTCGAGCCACAGCCGCCAGGGTTTGAAACACACACACGAAAGGAAGAACTCATCATCTGAAGTAGCTTGGGCTCTGCCAGAGCACGCCACGCAGCCAGGTGATTTTCCTATTGGTTGTCGTGCCAAGCTACCATAGCAGGCAATTCCACAGGTATACTGTGCAGAGTTCCAAACGAAAGCAGATAGCCCCTGTCGCCGAGGCGCAGCTGCCTAGGCGATAAAGCCCCAGGCACTGGTGCTCCTGAGGGCTGCGGGGACAGCCAGGTCTACGCCGGTGGCAGGAGGCTCTGGGCCTCAGTGCCCTGCCAGTGGGCCCTACTTGAGTATAGGTGCTCTTGCATGGGGTGGAGTCGGTCTCAGGTGGGCCCTCCCTCCACAGGCCTCTCCTGTCCCCTTGGCTGAAGCCGAGCCCGGCACTGGGGGTTGGTGGCTGCGCAGGAGCCTTGAGTCTCTGGACAGGCCCCGTGCCAGCTGGGACCTGAGCCCCAGCCCAGCTGCAAGCCCTGCGCTCAAGTTCCTTGGCCTTGCCCAGGTCAGCTAAGAGGGAGGAGAAGATGGTCGTCAGCACAGCGGGAAGCAATAGTGCCGACACCTGGCAGCGGGAGAAGCGCCTCCAACAGCCCCGTGGGATCTAAGCCCCCTCTGGCTCCAGCCGCCGCCCCAGCCAGGCCTCTCCCCGCCCCCCCACGGCCGAGCCAGGACCAAGGCACAGGCGCCCAAGCCCGCCGGGCAGGCCACGCCCCCAGCCGCCCCCGCCCCCGGGCGCCCGGCGCCCCGCCCCCGGCAGACTCGCCCCGCCCACGCCCCGCCCCGCCTCCGTTGCTCTGGAGACCGTGGCTGCCGGCGGGAGGGGCCTAAGGCCTGGAGGTGGAAGACAGTGGTGATGAGGGGGAGAATTCTCCACTCGGGAGTTGTCCCCAGTGGTAGTGGCGGGACACGTGCGGCCACTAGACATCCTGCCGAAACCCACCCAAGGCACTTCCCGGAGCGTGTCGACTGCCAGGAAAACTCACCCGCCGGGCTTAGGGGTTAGCGGGGTTCCCAAACGCACACATCGAGTGCCCGCAAGAGGCCACGGGAAGGAAAGGGGTCGCTGGCCTGCTAGGACCCTGCTGGGTGGGGGCTGTGCTGGAAGAGAACCTCTGCTATGGTGTCGTGGACTGTTGTTTTCTCCTCTAAGTCTGATGAAAAGAAGAGACAGAGGAAGGAAGCTCCAGGAACAAGCAAGCGGCTCCGGTGCGGAAACTCAGAGCCCAAACTACCACCGCTAGGGGCCGCGGTTGGGAAAGAATGGTTCCTTCCTGGGTTCCAAGGCAGGGGGAGGGGCAGGGCCCCATGCAGAAGGGGCTGTGGGGGAGGGGACCCCTGGGCCAGTCCCGGGACTGGGCTGAGACCCTCTCTCCATCCGAGAGCGAGGGCTCACCTGGTCCAGGCCAAGAGTCTGCGTTGGGCCAGGCTGCCCCGGTCGGTCCCTCGGAAGAGGGGGCTTCCTCGCCAACCAAAGTCCCCGCGGCCTCGTCAAGCGGGGGCCTACCTAGGGCCGGCGTTGCCCTGCAGGTCTCTCCCACGCCAATGGTCACAGACGTGCTGACTCCCATGGCCGTCACCTCCGCCGTTTTGGGACGGGAAAACCTGGCCTTTCCCACAGGTGGCCTGAGGGCTTCTGCCTTGGCCGCCTGCCAGGCCCGGAGAGGCCTGTCTCTCAGAGAGGAGAGGCTCACAGTCTTCCCCTTCCTCGTCAGTGTCCACTCTTGCTCTGTGTTTCTTCTCTGGGATGAGAGGGGCGGGCCCCTGAGCACCCAGGCGACTCTCAGACATCAGCGTGCCCTTTCTCCTCTCGCCCGACTTTGTGGTACCGTACGAATGAACATTGATCTTTTCTCCGGGTTCGGGGGACCCAAAACGAAGCTGCTTACCTGTTGGGTTGTGAGGCTTTTCAGGGGAAAGCATTTCTGCTCCCTTGAGGCTCACTGCGCTCAATTGGGCTTACAGGTCCGGGTGTTCCGTGTACCAGGGACATTGTAAGCAGGCATCGCGACCGTCCAAAGCAGTTGCATGGGTTGTTTTGGCATTGACTCGAGCCACAGCCGCCAGGGTTTGAAACACACACACGAAAGGAAGAACTCATCATCTGAAGTAGCTTGGGCTCTGCCAGAGCACGCCACGCAGCCAGGTGATTTTCCTATTGGTTGTCGTGCCAAGCTACCATAGCAGGCAATTCCACAGGTATACTGTGCAGAGTTCCAAACGAAAGCAGATAGCCCCTGTCGCCGAGGCGCAGCTGCCTAGGCGATAAAGCCCCAGGCACTGGTGCTCCTGAGGGCTGCGGGGACAGCCAGGTCTACGCCGGTGGCAGGAGGCTCTGGGCCTCAGTGCCCTGCCAGTGGGCCCTACTTGAGTATAGGTGCTCTTGCATGGGGTGGAGTCGGTCTCAGGTGGGCCCTCCCTCCACAGGCCTCTCCTGTCCCCTTGGCTGAAGCCGAGCCCGGCACTGGGGGTTGGTGCCTGCGCAGGAGCCTTGAGTCTCTGGACAGGCCCCGTGCCAGCTGGGACCTGAGCCCCAGCCCAGCTGCAAGCCCTGCGCTCAAGTTCCTTGGCCTTGCCCAGGTCAGCTAAGAGGGAGGAGAAGATGGTCGTCAGCACAGCGGGAAGCAATAGTGCCGACACCTGGCAGCGGGAGAAGCGCCTCCAACAGCCCCGTGGGATCTAAGCCCCCTCTGGCTCCAGCCGCCGCCCCAGCCAGGCCTCTCCCCGCCCCCCCACGGCCGAGCCAGGACCAAGGCACAGGCGCCCAAGCCCGCCGGGCAGGCCACGCCCCCAGCCGCCCCCGCCCCCGGGCGCCCGGCGCCCCGCCCCCGGCAGACTCGCCCCGCCCACGCCCCGCCCCGCCTCCGTTGCTCTGGAGACCGTGGCTGCCGGCGGGAGGGGCCTAAGGCCTGGAGGTGGAAGACAGTGGTGATGAGGGGGAGAATTCTCCACTCGGGAGTTGTCCCCAGTGGTAGTGGCGGGACACGTGCGGCCACTAGACATCCTGCCGAAACCCACCCAAGGCACTCCCCGGAGCGTGTCGACTGCCAGGAAAACTCACCCGCCGGGCTTAGGGGTTAGCGGGGTTCGAAAACGCACACATCGAGTGCCCGCAAGAGGCCACGGGAAGGAAAGGGGTCGCTGGCCTGCTAGGACCCTGCTGGGTGGGGGCTGTGCTGGAAGAGAACCTCTGCTATGGTGTCGTGGACTGTTGTTTTCTCCTCTAAGTCTGATGAAAAGAAGAGACAGAGGAAGGAAGCTCCAGGAACAAGCAAGCGGCTCCGGTGCGGAAACTCAGAGCCCAAACTACCACCGCTAGGGGCCGCGGTTGGGAAAGAATGGTTCCTTCCTGGGTTCCAAGGCAGGGGGAGGGGCAGGGCCCCATGCAGAAGGGGCTGTGGGGGAGGGGACCCCTGGGCCAGTCCCGGGACTGGGCTGAGACCCTCTCTCCATCCGAGAGCGAGGGCTCACCTGGTCCAGGCCAAGAGTCTGCGTTGGGCCAGGCTGCCCCGGTCGGTCCCTCGGAAGAGGGGGCTTCCTCGCCAACCAAAGTCCCCGCGGCCTCGTCAAGCGGGGGCCTACCTAGGGCCGGCGTTGCCCTGCAGGTCTCTCCCACGCCAATGGTCACAGACGTGCTGACTCCCATGGCCGTCACCTCCGCCGTTTTGGGACGGGAAAACCTGGCCTTTCCCACAGGTGGCCTGAGGGCTTCTGCCTTGGCCGCCTGCCAGGCCCGGAGAGGCCTGTCTCTCAGAGAGGAGAGGCTCACAGTCTTCCCCTTCCTCGTCAGTGTCCACTCTTGCTCTGTGTTTCTTCTCTGGGATGAGAGGGGCGGGCCCCTGAGCACCCAGGCGACTCTCAGACATCAGCGTGCCCTTTCTCCTCTCGCCCGACTTTGTGGTACCGTACGAATGAACATTGATCTTTTCTCCGGGTTCGGGGGACCCAAAACGAAGCTGCTTACCTGTTGGGTTGTGAGGCTTTTCAGGGGAAAGCATTTCTGCTCCCTTGAGGCTCACTGCGCTCAATTGGGCTTACAGGTCCGGGTGTTCCGTGTACCAGGGACATTGTAAGCAGGCATCGCGACCGTCCAAAGCAGTTGCATGGGTTGTTTTGGCATTGACTCGAGCCACAGCCGCCAGGGTTTGAAACACACACACGAAAGGAAGAACTCATCATCTGAAGTAGCTTGGGCTCTGCCAGAGCACGCCACGCAGCCAGGTGATTTTCCTATTGGTTGTCGTGCCAAGCTACCATAGCAGGCAATTCCACAGGTATACTGTGCAGAGTTCCAAACGAAAGCAGATAGCCCCTGTCGCCGAGGCGCAGCTGCCTAGGCGATAAAGCCCCAGGCACTGGTGCTCCTGAGGGCTGCGGGGACAGCCAGGTCTACGCCGGTGGCAGGAGGCTCTGGGCCTCAGTGCCCTGCCAGTGGGCCCTACTTGAGTATAGGTGCTCTTGCATGGGGTGGAGTCGGTCTCAGGTGGGCCCTCCCTCCACAGGCCTCTCCTGTCCCCTTGGCTGAAGCCGAGCCCGGCACTGGGGGTTGGTGGCTGCGCAGGAGCCTTGAGTCTCTGGACAGGCCCCGTGCCAGCTGGGACCTGAGCCCCAGCCCAGCTGCAAGCCCTGCGCTCAAGTTCCTTGGCCTTGCCCAGGTCAGCTAAGAGGGAGGAGAAGATGGTCGTCAGCACAGCGGGAAGCAATAGTGCCGACACCTGGCAGCGGGAGAAGCGCCTCCAACAGCCCCGTGGGATCTAAGCCCCCTCTGGCTCCAGCCGCCGCCCCAGCCAGGCCTCTCCCCGCCCCCACACGGCCGAGCCAGGACCAAGGCACAGGCGCCCAAGCCCGCCGGGCAGGCCACGCCCCCAGCCGCCCCCGCCCCCGGGCGCCCGGCGCCCCGCCCCCGGCAGACTCGCCCCGCCCACGCCCCGCCCCGCCTCCGTTGCTCTGGAGACCGTGGCTGCCGGCGGGAGGGGCCTAAGGCCTGGAGGTGGAAGACAGTGGTGATGAGGGGGAGAATTCTCCACTCGGGAGTTGTCCCCAGTGGTAGTGGCGGGACACGTGCGGCCACTAGACATCCTGCCGAAACCCACCCAAGGCACTTCCCGGAGCGTGTCGACTGCCAGGAAAACTCACCCGCCGGGCTTAGGGGTTAGCGGGGTTCCCAAACGCACACATCGAGTGCCCGCAAGAGGCCACGGGAAGGAAAGGGGTCGCTGGCCTGCTAGGACCCTGCTGGGTGGGGGCTGTGCTGGAAGAGAACCTCTGCTATGGTGTCGTGGACTGTTGTTTTCTCCTCTAAGTCTGATGAAAAGAAGAGACAGAGGAAGGAAGCTCCAGGAACAAGCAAGCGGCTCCGGTGCGGAAACTCAGAGCCCAAACTACCACCGCTAGGGGCCGCGGTTGGGAAAGAATGGTTCCTTCCTGGGTTCCAAGGCAGGGGGAGGGGCAGGGCCCCATGCAGAAGGGGCTGTGGGGGAGGGGACCCCTGGGCCAGTCCCGGGACTGGGCTGAGACCCTCTCTCCATCCGAGAGCGAGGGCTCACCTGGTCCAGGCCAAGAGTCTGCGTTGGGCCAGGCTGCCCCGGTCGGTCCCTCGGAAGAGGGGGCTTCCTCGCCAACCAAAGTCCCCGCGGCCTCGTCAAGCGGGGGCCTACCTAGGGCCGGCGTTGCCCTGCAGGTCTCTCCCACGCCAATGGTCACAGACGTGCTGACTCCCATGGCCGTCACCTCCGCCGTTTTGGGACGGGAAAACCTGGCCTTTCCCACAGGTGGCCTGAGGGCTTCTGCCTTGGCCGCCTGCCAGGCCCGGAGAGGCCTGTCTCTCAGAGAGGAGAGGCTCACAGTCTTCCCCTTCCTCGTCAGTGTCCACTCTTGCTCTGTGTTTCTTCTCTGGGATGAGAGGGGCGGGCCCCTGAGCACCCAGGCGACTCTCAGACATCAGCGTGCCCTTTCTCCTCTCGCCCGACTTTGTGGTACCGTACGAATGAACATTGATCTTTTCTCCGGGTTCGGGGGACCCAAAACGAAGCTGCTTACCTGTTGGGTTGTGAGGCTTTTCAGGGGAAAGCATTTCTGCTCCCTTGAGGCTCACTGCGCTCAATTGGGCTTACAGGTCCGGGTGTTCCGTGTACCAGGGACATTGTAAGCAGGCATCGCGACCGTCCAAAGCAGTTGCATGGGTTGTTTTGGCATTGACTCGAGCCACAGCCGCCAGGGTTTGAAACACACACACGAAAGGAAGAACTCATCATCTGAAGTAGCTTGGGCTCTGCCAGAGCACGCCACGCAGCCAGGTGATTTTCCTATTGGTTGTCGTGCCAAGCTACCATAGCAGGCAATTCCACAGGTATACTGTGCAGAGTTCCAAACGAAAGCAGATAGCCCCTGTCGCCGAGGCGCAGCTGCCTAGGCGATAAAGCCCCAGGCACTGGTGCTCCTGAGGGCTGCGGGGACAGCCAGGTCTACGCCGGTGGCAGGAGGCTCTGGGCCTCAGTGCCCTGCCAGTGGGCCCTACTTGAGTATAGGTGCTCTTGCATGGGGTGGAGTCGGTCTCAGGTGGGCCCTCCCTCCACAGGCCTCTCCTGTCCCCTTGGCTGAAGCCGAGCCCGGCACTGGGGGTTGGTGGCTGCGCAGGAGCCTTGAGTCTCTGGACAGGCCCCGTGCCAGCTGGGACCTGAGCCCCAGCCCAGCTGCAAGCCCTGCGCTCAAGTTCCTTGGCCTTGCCCAGGTCAGCTAAGAGGGAGGAGAAGATGGTCGTCAGCACAGCGGGAAGCAATAGTGCCGACACCTGGCAGCGGGAGAAGCGCCTCCAACAGCCCCGTGGGATCTAAGCCCCCTCTGGCTCCAGCCGCCGCCCCAGCCAGGCCTCTCCCCGCCCCCCCACGGCCGAGCCAGGACCAAGGCACAGGCGCCCAAGCCCGCCGGGCAGGCCACGCCCCCAGCCGCCCCCGCCCCCGGGCGCCCGGCGCCCCGCCCCCGGCAGACTCGCCCCGCCCACGCCCCGCCCCGCCTCCGTTGCTCTGGAGACCGTGGCTGCCGGCGGGAGGGGCCTAAGGCCTGGAGGTGGAAGACAGTGGTGATGAGGGGGAGAATTCTCCACTCGGGAGTTGTCCCCAGTGGTAGTGGCGGGACACGTGCGGCCACTAGACATCCTGCCGAAACCCACCCAAGGCACTTCCCGGAGCGTGTCGACTGCCAGGAAAACTCACCCGCCGGGCTTAGGGGTTAGCGGGGTTCGAAAACGCACACATCGAGTGCCCGCAAGAGGCCACGGGAAGGAAAGGGGTCGCTGGCCTGCTAGGACCCTGCTGGGTGGGGGCTGTGCTGGAAGAGAACCTCTGCTATGGTGTCGTGGACTGTTGTTTTCTCCTCTAAGTCTGATGAAAAGAAGAGACAGAGGAAGGAAGCTCCAGGAACAAGCAAGCGGCTCCGGTGCGGAAACTCAGAGCCCAAACTACCACCGCTAGGGGCCGCGGTTGGGAAAGAATGGTTCCTTCCTGGGTTCCAAGGCAGGGGGAGGGGCAGGGCCCCATGCAGAAGGGGCTGTGGGGGAGGGGACCCCTGGGCCAGTCCCGGGACTGGGCTGAGACCCTCTCTCCATCCGAGAGCGAGGGCTCACCTGGTCCAGGCCAAGAGTCTGCGTTGGGCCAGGCTGCCCCGGTCGGTCCCTCGGAAGAGGGGGCTTCCTCGCCAACCAAAGTCCCCGCGGCCTCGTCAAGCGGGGGCCTACCTAGGGCCGGCGTTGCCCTGCAGGTCTCTCCCACGCCAATGGTCACAGACGTGCTGACTCCCATGGCCGTCACCTCCGCCGTTTTGGGACGGGAAAACCTGGCCTTTCCCACAGGTGGCCTGAGGGCTTCTGCCTTGGCCGCCTGCCAGGCCCGGAGAGGCCTGTCTCTCAGAGAGGAGAGGCTCACAGTCTTCCCCTTCCTCGTCAGTGTCCACTCTTGCTCTGTGTTTCTTCTCTGGGATGAGAGGGGCGGGCCCCTGAGCACCCAGGCGACTCTCAGACATCAGCGTGCCCTTTCTCCTCTCGCCCGACTTTGTGGTACCGTACGAATGAACATTGATCTTTTCTCCGGGTTCGGGGGACCCAAAACGAAGCTGCTTACCTGTTGGGTTGTGAGGCTTTTCAGGGGAAAGCATTTCTGCTCCCTTGAGGCTCACTGCGCTCAATTGGGCTTACAGGTCCGGGTGTTCCGTGTACCAGGGACATTGTAAGCAGGCATCGCGACCGTCCAAAGCAGTTGCATGGGTTGTTTTGGCATTGACTCGAGCCACAGCCGCCAGGGTTTGAAACACACACACGAAAGGAAGAACTCATCATCTGAAGTAGCTTGGGCTCTGCCAGAGCACGCCACGCAGCCAGGTGATTTTCCTATTGGTTGTCGTGCCAAGCTACCATAGCAGGCAATTCCACAGGTATACTGTGCAGAGTTCCAAACGAAAGCAGATAGCCCCTGTCGCCGAGGCGCAGCTGCCTAGGCGATAAAGCCCCAGGCACTGGTGCTCCTGAGGGCTGCGGGGACAGCCAGGTCTACGCCGGTGGCAGGAGGCTCTGGGCCTCAGTGCCCTGCCAGTGGGCCCTACTTGAGTATAGGTGCTCTTGCATGGGGTGGAGTCGGTCTCAGGTGGGCCCTCCCTCCACAGGCCTCTCCTGTCCCCTTGGCTGAAGCCGAGCCCGGCACTGGGGGTTGGTGCCTGCGCAGGAGCCTTGAGTCTCTGGACAGGCCCCGTGCCAGCTGGGACCTGAGCCCCAGCCCAGCTGCAAGCCCTGCGCTCAAGTTCCTTGGCCTTGCCCAGGTCAGCTAAGAGGGAGGAGAAGATGGTCGTCAGCACAGCGGGAAGCAATAGTACCGACACCTGGCAGCGGGAGAAGCGCCTCCAACAGCCCCGTGGGATCTAAGCCCCCTCTGGCTCCAGCCGCCGCCCCAGCCAGGCCTCTCCCCGCCCCCCCACGGCCGAGCCAGGACCAAGGCACAGGCGCCCAAGCCCGCCGGGCAGGCCACGCCCCCAGCCGCCCCCGCCCCCGGGCGCCCGGCGCCCCGCCCCCGGCAGACTCGCCCCGCCCCCGGCAGATTCGCCCCGCCCACACCCCGCCCCGCCTCCGTTGCTCTGGAGACCGTGGCTGCCGGCGGGAGGGGCCTAAGTCCTGGAGGTGGAAGACAGTGGTGATGAGGGGGAGAATTCTCCACTCGGGAGTTGTCCCCAGTGGTAGTGGCGGGACACGTGCGGCCACTAGACATCCTGCCGAAACCCACCCAAGGCACTTCCCGGAGCGTGTCGACTGCCAGGAAAACTCACCCGCCGGGCTTAGGGGTTAGCGGGGTTCCCAAACGCACACATCGAGTGCCCGCAAGAGGCCACGGGAAGGAAAGGGGTCGCTGGCCTGCTGGAACCCTGCTGGGTGGGGGCTGTGCTGGAAGAGAACCTCTGCTATGGTGTCGTGGACTGTTGTTTTCTCCTCTAAGTCTGATGAAAAGAAGAGACAGAGGAAGGAAGCTCCAGGAACAAGCAAGCGGCTCCGGTGCGGAAACTCAGAGCCCAAACTACCACCGCTAGGGGCCGCTGTTGGGAAAGAATGGTTCCTTCCTGGGTTCCAAGGCAGGGGGAGGGGCAGGGCCCCTTGCAGAAGGGGCTGTGGGGGAGGGGACCCCTGGGCCAGTCTCTCCATCCCAGAGCGAGGGCTCACCTGGTCCAGGCCAAGAGTCTGCGTTGGGCCAGGCTGCCCCGGTCGGTCCCTCGGAAGAGGGGGCTTCCTCGCCAACCAAAGTCCCCGCGGCCTCGTCAAGCGGGGGCCTACCTAGGGCCGGCGTTGCCCTGCAGGTCTCTCCCACGCCAATGGTCACAGACGTGCTGACTCCCATGGCCGTCACCTCCGCCGTTTTGGGACGGGAAAACCTGGCCTTTCCCACAGGTGGCCTGAGGGCTTCTGCCTTGGCCGCCTGCCAGGCCCGGAGAGGCCTGTCTCT
Organism: Dasypus novemcinctus; assembly: GCF_030445035.2. Classification (NCBI taxonomy): domain Eukaryota; kingdom Metazoa; phylum Chordata; class Mammalia; order Cingulata; family Dasypodidae; genus Dasypus; species Dasypus novemcinctus. Next base: position 111,938 of record NW_026688219.1, read on the forward strand.
CAGAGAGGAGAGGCTCACAGTCTTCCCCTTCCTCGTCAGTGTCCACTCTTGCTCTGTGTTTCTTCTCTGGGATGAGAGGGTCGGGCCCCTGAGCACCCAGGCGACTCTCAGACATCAGCGTGCCCTTTCTCCTCTCGCCCGACTTTGTGGTACCGTACGAATGAACATTGATCTTTTCTCCGGGTTCGGGGGACCCAAAACGAAGCTGCTTACCTGTTGGGTTGTGAGGCTTTTCAGGGGAAAGCATTTCTGCTCCCTTGAGGCTCACTGCGCTCAATTGGGCTTACAGGTCCGGGTGTTCCGTGTACCAGGGACATTGTAAGCAGGCATCGCGACCGTCCAAAGCAGTTGCATGGGTTGTTTTGGCATTGACTCGAGCCACAGCCGCCAGGGTTTGAAACACACACACGAAAGGAAGAACTCATCATCTGAAGTAGCTTGGGCTCTGCCAGAGCACGCCACGCAGCCAGGTGATTTTCCTATTGGTTGTCGTGCCAAGCTACCATAGCAGGCAATTCCACAGGTATACTGTGCAGAGTTCCAAACGAAAGCAGATAGCCCCTGTCGCCGAGGCGCAGCTGCCTAGGCGATAAAGCCCCAGGCACTGGTGCTCCTGAGGGCTGCGGGGACAGCCAGGTCTACGCCGGTGGCAGGAGGCTCTGGGCCTCAGTGCCCTGCCAGTGGGCCCTACTTGAGTATAGGTGCTCTTGCATGGGGTGGAGTCGGTCTCAGGTGGGCCCTCCCTCCACAGGCCTCTCCTGTCCCCTTGGCTGAAGCCGAGCCCGGCACTGGGGGTTGGTGGCTGCGCAGGAGCCTTGAGTCTCTGGACAGGCCCCGTGCCAGCTGGGACCTGAGCCCCAGCCCAGCTGCAAGCCCTGCGCTCAAGTTCCTTGGCCTTGCCCAGGTCAGCTAAGAGGGAGGAGAAGATGGTCGTCAGCACAGCGGGAAGCAATAGTGCCGACACCTGGCAGCGGGAGAAGCGCCTCCAACAGCCCCGTGGGATCTAAGCCCCCTCTGGCTCCAGCCGCCGCCCCAGCCAGGCCTCTCCCCGCCCCCCCACGGCCGAGCCAGGACCAAGGCACAGGCGCCCAAGCCCGCCGGGCAGGCCACGCCCCCAGCCGCCCCCGCCCCCGGGCGCCCGGCGCCCCGCCCCCGGCAGACTCGCCCCGCCCACGCCCCGCCCCGCCTCCGTTGCTCTGGAGACCGTGGCTGCCGGCGGGAGGGGCCTAAGGCCTGGAGGTGGAAGACAGTGGTGATGAGGGGGAGAATTCTCCACTCGGGAGTTGTCCCCAGTGGTAGTGGCGGGACACGTGCGGCCACTAGACATCCTGCCGAAACCCACCCAAGGCACTCCCCGGAGCGTGTCGACTGCCAGGAAAACTCACCCGCCGGGCTTAGGGGTTAGCGGGGTTCCCAAACGCACACATCGAGTGCCCGCAAGAGGCCACGGGAAGGAAAGGGGTCGCTGGCCTGCTAGGACCCTGCTGGGTGGGGGCTGTGCTGGAAGAGAACCTCTGCTATGGTGTCGTGGACTGTTGTTTTCTCCTCTAAGTCTGATGAAAAGAAGAGACAGAGGAAGGAAGCTCCAGGAACAAGCAAGCGGCTCCGGTGCGGAAACTCAGAGCCCAAACTACCACCGCTAGGGGCCGCGGTTGGGAAAGAATGGTTCCTTCCTGGGTTCCAAGGCAGGGGGAGGGGCAGGGCCCCATGCAGAAGGGGCTGTGGGGGAGGGGACCCCTGGGCCAGTCCCGGGACTGGGCTGAGACCCTCTCTCCATCCGAGAGCGAGGGCTCACCTGGTCCAGGCCAAGAGTCTGCGTTGGGCCAGGCTGCCCCGGTCGGTCCCTCGGAAGAGGGGGCTTCCTCGCCAACCAAAGTCCCCGTGGCCTCGTCAAGCGGGGGCCTACCTAGGGCCGGCGTTGCCCTGCAGGTCTCTCCCACGCCAATGGTCACAGACGTGCTGACTCCCATGGCCGTCACCTCCGCCGTTTTGGGACGGGAAAACCTGGCCTTTCCCACAGGTGGCCTGAGGGCTTCTGCCTTGGCCGCCTGCCAGGCCCGGAGAGGCCTGTCTCTCAGAGAGGAGAGGCTCACAGTCTTCCCCTTCCTCGTCAGTGTCCACTCTTGCTCTGTGTTTCTTCTCTGGGATGAGAGGGGCGGGCCCCTGAGCACCCAGGCGACTCTCAGACATCAGCGTGCCCTTTCTCCTCTCGCCCGACTTTGTGGTACCGTACGAATGAACATTGATCTTTTCTCCGGGTTCGGGGGACCCAAAACGAAGCTGCTTACCTGTTGGGTTGTGAGGCTTTTCAGGGGAAAGCATTTCTGCTCCCTTGAGGCTCACTGCGCTCAATTGGGCTTACAGGTCCGGGTGTTCCGTGTACCAGGGACATTGTAAGCAGGCATCGCGACCGTCCAAAGCAGTTGCATGGGTTGTTTTGGCATTGACTCGAGCCACAGCCGCCAGGGTTTGAAACACACACACGAAAGGAAGAACTCATCATCTGAAGTAGCTTGGGCTCTGCCAGAGCACGCCACGCAGCCAGGTGATTTTCCTATTGGTTGTCGTGCCAAGCTACCATAGCAGGCAATTCCACAGGTATACTGTGCAGAGTTCCAAACGAAAGCAGATAGCCCCTGTCGCCGAGGCGCAGCTGCCTAGGCGATAAAGCCCCAGGCACTGGTGCTCCTGAGGGCTGCGGGGACAGCCAGGTCTACGCCGGTGGCAGGAGGCTCTGGGCCTCAGTGCCCTGCCAGTGGGCCCTACTTGAGTATAGGTGCTCTTGCATGGGGTGGAGTCGGTCTCAGGTGGGCCCTCCCTCCACAGGCCTCTCCTGTCCCCTTGGCTGAAGCCGAGCCCGGCACTGGGGGTTGGTGCCTGCGCAGGAGCCTTGAGTCTCTGGACAGGCCCCGTGCCAGCTGGGACCTGAGCCCCAGCCCAGCTGCAAGCCCTGCGCTCAAGTTCCTTGGCCTTGCCCAGGTCAGCTAAGAGGGAGGAGAAGATGGTCGTCAGCACAGCGGGAAGCAATAGTGCCGACACCTGGCAGCGGGAGAAGCGCCTCCAACAGCCCCGTGGGATCTAAGCCCCCTCTGGCTCCAGCCGCCGCCCCAGCCAGGCCTCTCCCCGCCCCCCCACGGCCGAGCCAGGACCAAGGCACAGGCGCCCAAGCCCGCCGGGCAGGCCACGCCCCCAGCCGCCCCCGCCCCCGGGCGCCCGGCGCCCCGCCCCCGGCAGACTCGCCCCGCCCACGCCCCGCCCCGCCTCCGTTGCTCTGGAGACCGTGGCTGCCGGCGGGAGGGGCCTAAGGCCTGGAGGTGGAAGACAGTGGTGATGAGGGGGAGAATTCTCCACTCGGGAGTTGTCCCCAGTGGTAGTGGCGGGACACGTGCGGCCACTAGACATCCTGCCGAAACCCACCCAAGGCACTCCCCGGAGCGTGTCGACTGCCAGGAAAACTCACCCGCCGGGCTTAGTTGTTAGCGGGGTTCCCAAACGCACACATCGAGTGCCCGCAAGAGGCCACGGGAAGGAAAGGGGTCGCTGGCCTGCTAGGACCCTGCTGGGTGGGGGCTGTGCTGGAAGAGAACCTCTGCTATGGTGTCGTGGACTGTTGTTTTCTCCTCTAAGTCTGATGAAAAGAAGAGACAGAGGAAGGAAGCTCCAGGAACAAGCAAGCGGCTCCGGTGCGGAAACTCAGAGCCCAAACTACCACCGCTAGGGGCCGCGGTTGGGAAAGAATGGTTCCTTCCTGGGTTCCAAGGCAGGGGGAGGGGCAGGGCCCCATGCAGAAGGGGCTGTGGGGGAGGGGACCCCTGGGCCAGTCCCGGGACTGGGCTGAGACCCTCTCTCCATCCGAGAGCGAGGGCTCACCTGGTCCAGGCCAAGAGTCTGCGTTGGGCCAGGCTGCCCCGGTCGGTCCCTCGGAAGAGGGGGCTTCCTCGCCAACCAAAGTCCCCGCGGCCTCGTCAAGCGGGGGCCTACCTAGGGCCGGCGTTGCCCTGCAGGTCTCTCCCACGCCAATGGTCACAGACGTGCTGACTCCCATGGCCGTCACCTCCGCCGTTTTGGGACGGGAAAACCTGGCCTTTCCCACAGGTGGCCTGAGGGCTTCTGCCTTGGCCGCCTGCCAGGCCCGGAGAGGCCTGTCTCTCAGAGAGGAGAGGCTCACAGTCTTCCCCTTCCTCGTCAGTGTCCACTCTTGCTCTGTGTTTCTTCTCTGGGATGAGAGGGGCGGGCCCCTGAGCACCCAGGCGACTCTCAGACATCAGCGTGCCCTTTCTCCTCTCGCCCGACTTTGTGGTACCGTACGAATGAACATTGATCTTTTCTCCGGGTTCGGGGGACCCAAAACGAAGCTGCTTACCTGTTGGGTTGTGAGGCTTTTCAGGGGAAAGCATTTCTGCTCCCTTGAGGCTCACTGCGCTCAATTGGGCTTACAGGTCCGGGTGTTCCGTGTACCAGGGACATTGTAAGCAGGCATCGCGACCGTCCAAAGCAGTTGCATGGGTTGTTTTGGCATTGACTCGAGCCACAGCCGCCAGGGTTTGAAACACACACACGAAAGGAAGAACTCATCATCTGAAGTAGCTTGGGCTCTGCCAGAGCACGCCACGCAGCCAGGTGATTTTCCTATTGGTTGTCGTGCCAAGCTACCATAGCAGGCAATTCCACAGGTATACTGTGCAGAGTTCCAAACGAAAGCAGATAGCCCCTGTCGCCGAGGCGCAGCTGCCTAGGCGATAAAGCCCCAGGCACTGGTGCTCCTGAGGGCTGCGGGGACAGCCAGGTCTACGCCGGTGGCAGGAGGCTCTGGGCCTCAGTGCCCTGCCAGTGGGCCCTACTTGAGTATAGGTGCTCTTGCATGGGGTGGAGTCGGTCTCAGGTGGGCCCTCCCTCCACAGGCCTCTCCTGTCCCCTTGGCTGAAGCCGAGCCCGGCACTGGGGGTTGGTGCCTGCGCAGGAGCCTTGAGTCTCTGGACAGGCCCCGTGCCAGCTGGGACCTGAGCCCCAGCCCAGCTGCAAGCCCTGCGCTCAAGTTCCTTGGCCTTGCCCAGGTCAGCTAAGAGGGAGGAGAAGATGGTCGTCAGCACAGCGGGAAGCAATAGTGCCGACACCTGGCAGCGGGAGAAGCGCCTCCAACAGCCCCGTGGGATCTAAGCCCCCTCTGGCTCCAGCCGCCGCCCCAGCCAGGCCTCTCCCCGCCCCCCCACGGCCGAGCCAGGACCAAGGCACAGGCGCCCAAGCCCGCCGGGCAGGCCACGCCCCCAGCCGCCCCCGCCCCCGGGCGCCCGGCGCCCCGCCCCCGGCAGACTCGCCCCGCCCACGCCCCGCCCCGCCTCCGTTGCTCTGGAGACCGTGGCTGCCGGCGGGAGGGGCCTAAGGCCTGGAGGTGGAAGACAGTGGTGATGAGGGGGAGAATTCTCCACTCGGGAGTTGTCCCCAGTGGTAGTGGCGGGACACGTGCGGCCACTAGACATCCTGCCGAAACCCACCCAAGGCACTTCCCGGAGCGTGTCGACTGCCAGGAAAACTCACCCGCCGGGCTTAGGGGTTAGCGGGGTTCCCAAACGCACACATCGAGTGCCCGCAAGAGGCCACGGGAAGGAAAGGGGTCGCTGGCCTGCTAGGACCCTGCTGGGTGGGGGCTGTGCTGGAAGAGAACCTCTGCTATGGTGTCGTGGACTGTTGTTTTCTCCTCTAAGTCTGATGAAAAGAAGAGACAGAGGAAGGAAGCTCCAGGAACAAGCAAGCGGCTCCGGTGCGGAAACTCAGAGCCCAAACTACCACCGCTAGGGGCCGCGGTTGGGAAAGAATGGTTCCTTCCTGGGTTCCAAGGCAGGGGGAGGGGCAGGGCCCCATGCAGAAGGGGCTGTGGGGGAGGGGACCCCTGGGCCAGTCCCGGGACTGGGCTGAGACCCTCTCTCCATCCGAGAGCGAGGGCTCACCTGGTCCAGGCCAAGAGTCTGCGTTGGGCCAGGCTGCCCCGGTCGGTCCCTCGGAAGAGGGGGCTTCCTCGCCAACCAAAGTCCCCGCGGCCTCGTCAAGCGGGGGCCTACCTAGGGCCGGCGTTGCCCTGCAGGTCTCTCCCACGCCAATGGTCACAGACGTGCTGACTCCCATGGCCGTCACCTCCGCCGTTTTGGGACGGGAAAACCTGGCCTTTCCCACAGGTGGCCTGAGGGCTTCTGCCTTGGCCGCCTGCCAGGCCCGGAGAGGCCTGTCTCTCAGAGAGGAGAGGCTCACAGTCTTCCCCTTCCTCGTCAGTGTCCACTCTTGCTCTGTGTTTCTTCTCTGGGATGAGAGGGGCGGGCCCCTGAGCACCCAGGCGACTCTCAGACATCAGCGTGCCCTTTCTCCTCTCGCCCGACTTTGTGGTACCGTACGAATGAACATTGATCTTTTCTCCGGGTTCGGGGGACCCAAAACGAAGCTGCTTACCTGTTGGGTTGTGAGGCTTTTCAGGGGAAAGCATTTCTGCTCCCTTGAGGCTCACTGCGCTCAATTGGGCTTACAGGTCCGGGTGTTCCGTGTACCAGGGACATTGTAAGCAGGCATCGCGACCGTCCAAAGCAGTTGCATGGGTTGTTTTGGCATTGACTCGAGCCACAGCCGCCAGGGTTTGAAACACACACACGAAAGGAAGAACTCATCATCTGAAGTAGCTTGGGCTCTGCCAGAGCACGCCACGCAGCCAGGTGATTTTCCTATTGGTTGTCGTGCCAAGCTACCATAGCAGGCAATTCCACAGGTATACTGTGCAGAGTTCCAAACGAAAGCAGATAGCCCCTGTCGCCGAGGCGCAGCTGCCTAGGCGATAAAGCCCCAGGCACTGGTGCTCCTGAGGGCTGCGGGGACAGCCAGGTCTACGCCGGTGGCAGGAGGCTCTGGGCCTCAGTGCCCTGCCAGTGGGCCCTACTTGAGTATAGGTGCTCTTGCATGGGGTGGAGTCGGTCTCAGGTGGGCCCTCCCTCCACAGGCCTCTCCTGTCCCCTTGGCTGAAGCCGAGCCCGGCACTGGGGGTTGGTGCCTGCGCAGGAGCCTTGAGTCTCTGGACAGGCCCCGTGCCAGCTGGGACCTGAGCCCCAGCCCAGCTGCAAGCCCTGCGCTCAAGTTCCTTGGCCTTGCCCAGGTCAGCTAAGAGGGAGGAGAAGATGGTCGTCAGCACAGCGGGAAGCAATAGTGCCGACACCTGGCAGCGGGAGAAGCGCCTCCAACAGCCCCGTGGGATCTAAGCCCCCTCTGGCTCCAGCCGCCGCCCCAGCCAGGCCTCTCCCCGCCCCCCCACGGCCGAGCCAGGACCAAGGCACAGGCGCCCAAGCCCGCCGGGCAGGCCACGCCCCCAGCCGCCCCCGCCCCCGGGCGCCCGGCGCCCCGCCCCCGGCAGACTCGCCCCGCCCACGCCCCGCCCCGCCTCCGTTGCTCTGGAGACCGTGGCTGCCGGCGGGAGGGGCCTAAGGCCTGGAGGTGGAAGACAGTGGTGATGAGGGGGAGAATTCTCCACTCGGGAGTTGTCCCCAGTGGTAGTGGCGGGACACGTGCGGCCACTAGACATCCTGCCGAAACCCACCCAAGGCACTTCCCGGAGCGTGTCGACTGCCAGGAAAACTCACCCGCCGGGCTTAGGGGTTAGCGGGGTTCCCAAACGCACACATCGAGTGCCCGCAAGAGGCCACGGGAAGGAAAGGGGTCGCTGGCCTGCTAGGACCCTGCTGGGTGGGGGCTGTGCTGGAAGAGAACCTCTGCTATGGTGTCGTGGACTGTTGTTTTCTCCTCTAAGTCTGATGAAAAGAAGAGACAGAGGAAGGAAGCTCCAGGAACAAGCAAGCGGCTCCGGTGCGGAAACTCAGAGCCCAAACTACCACCGCTAGGGGCCGCGGTTGGGAAAGAATGGTTCCTTCCTGGGTTCCAAGGCAGGGGGAGGGGCAGGGCCCCATGCAGAAGGGGCTGTGGGGGAGGGGACCCCTGGGCCAGTCCCGGGACTGGGCTGAGACCCTCTCTCCATCCGAGAGCGAGGGCTCACCTGGTCCAGGCCAAGAGTCTGCGTTGGGCCAGGCTGCCCCGGTCGGTCCCTCGGAAGAGGGGGCTTCCTCGCCAACCAAAGTCCCCGTGGCCTCGTCAAGCGGGGGCCTACCTAGGGCCGGCGTTGCCCTGCAGGTCTCTCCCACGCCAATGGTCACAGACGTGCTGACTCCCATGGCCGTCACCTCCGCCGTTTTGGGACGGGAAAACCTGGCCTTTCCCACAGGTGGCCTGAGGGCTTCTGCCTTGGCCGCCTGCCAGGCCCGGAGAGGCCTGTCTCTCAGAGAGGAGAGGCTCACAGTCTTCCCCTTCCTCGTCAGTGTCCACTCTTGCTCTGTGTTTCTTCTCTGGGATGAGAGGGGCGGGCCCCTGAGCACCCAGGCGACTCTCAGACATCAGCGTGCCCTTTCTCCTCTCGCCCGACTTTGTGGTACCGTACGAATGAACATTGATCTTTTCTCCGGGTTCGGGGGACCCAAAACGAAGCTGCTTACCTGTTGGGTTGTGAGGCTTTTCAGGGGAAAGCATTTCTGCTCCCTTGAGGCTCACTGCGCTCAATTGGGCTTACAGGTCCGGGTGTTCCGTGTACCAGGGACATTGTAAGCAGGCATCGCGACCGTCCAAAGCAGTTGCATGGGTTGTTTTGGCATTGACTCGAGCCACAGCCGCCAGGGTTTGAAACACACACACGAAAGGAAGAACTCATCATCTGAAGTAGCTTGGGCTCTGCCAGAGCACGCCACGCAGCCAGGTGATTTTCCTATTGGTTGTCGTGCCAAGCTACCATAGCAGGCAATTCCACAGGTATACTGTGCAGAGTTCCAAACGAAAGCAGATAGCCCCTGTCGCCGAGGCGCAGCTGCCTAGGCGATAAAGCCCCAGGCACTGGTGCTCCTGAGGGCTGCGGGGACAGCCAGGTCTACGCCGGTGGCAGGAGGCTCTGGGCCTCAGTGCCCTGCCAGTGGGCCCTACTTGAGTATAGGTGCTCTTGCATGGGGTGGAGTCGGTCTCAGGTGGGCCCTCCCTCCACAGGCCTCTCCTGTCCCCTTGGCTGAAGCCGAGCCCGGCACTGGGGGTTGGTGGCTGCGCAGGAGCCTTGAGTCTCTGGACAGGCCCCGTGCCAGCTGGGACCTGAGCCCCAGCCCAGCTGCAAGCCCTGCGCTCAAGTTCCTTGGCCTTGCCCAGGTCAGCTAAGAGGGAGGAGAAGATGGTCGTCAGCACAGCGGGAAGCAATAGTGCCGACACCTGGCAGCGGGAGAAGCGCCTCCAACAGCCCCGTGGGATCTAAGCCCCCTCTGGCTCCAGCCGCCGCCCCAGCCAGGCCTCTCCCCGCCCCCCCACGGCCGAGCCAGGACCAAGGCACAGGCGCCCAAGCCCGCCGGGCAGGCCACGCCCCCAGCCGCCCCCGCCCCCGGGCGCCCGGCGCCCCGCCCCCGGCAGACTCGCCCCGCCCACGCCCCGCCCCGCCTCCGTTGCTCTGGAGACCGTGGCTGCCGGCGGGAGGGGCCTAAGGCCTGGAGGTGGAAGACAGTGGTGATGAGGGGGAGAATTCTCCACTCGGGAGTTGTCCCCAGTGGTAGTGGCGGGACACGTGCGGCCACTAGACATCCTGCCGAAACCCACCCAAGGCACTTCCCGGAGCGTGTCGACTGCCAGGAAAACTCACCCGCCGGGCTTAGGGGTTAGCGGGGTTCCCAAACGCACACATCGAGTGCCCGCAAGAGGCCACGGGAAGGAAAGGGGTCGCTGGCCTGCTAGGACCCTGCTGGGTGGGGGCTGTGCTGGAAGAGAACCTCTGCTATGGTGTCGTGGACTGTTGTTTTCTCCTCTAAGTCTGATGAAAAGAAGAGACAGAGGAAGGAAGCTCCAGGAACAAGCAAGCGGCTCCGGTGCGGAAACTCAGAGCCCAAACTACCACCGCTAGGGGCCGCGGTTGGGAAAGAATGGTTCCTTCCTGGGTTCCAAGGCAGGGGGAGGGGCAGGGCCCCATGCAGAAGGGGCTGTGGGGGAGGGGACCCCTGGGCCAGTCCCGGGACTGGGCTGAGACCCTCTCTCCATCCGAGAGCGAGGGCTCACCTGGTCCAGGCCAAGAGTCTGCGTTGGGCCAGGCTGCCCCGGTCGGTCCCTCGGAAGAGGGGGCTTCCTCGCCAACCAAAGTCCCCGCGGCCTCGTCAAGCGGGGGCCTACCTAGGGCCGGCGTTGCCCTGCAGGTCTCTCCCACGCCAATGGTCACAGACGTGCTGACTCCCATGGCCGTCACCTCCGCCGTTTTGGGACGGGAAAACCTGGCCTTTCCCACAGGTGGCCTGAGGGCTTCTGCCTTGGCCGCCTGCCAGGCCCGGAGAGGCCTGTCTCTCAGAGAGGAGAGGCTCACAGTCTTCCCCTTCCTCGTCAGTGTCCACTCTTGCTCTGTGTTTCTTCTCTGGGATGAGAGGGGCGGGCCCCTGAGCACCCAGGCGACTCTCAGACATCAGCGTGCCCTTTCTCCTCTCGCCCGACTTTGTGGTACCGTACGAATGAACATTGATCTTTTCTCCGGGTTCGGGGGACCCAAAACGAAGCTGCTTACCTGTTGGGTTGTGAGGCTTTTCAGGGGAAAGCATTTCTGCTCCCTTGAGGCTCACTGCGCTCAATTGGGCTTACAGGTCCGGGTGTTCCGTGTACCAGGGACATTGTAAGCAGGCATCGCGACCGTCCAAAGCAGTTGCATGGGTTGTTTTGGCATTGACTCGAGCCACAGCCGCCAGGGTTTGAAACACACACACGAAAGGAAGAACTCATCATCTGAAGTAGCTTGGGCTCTGCCAGAGCACGCCACGCAGCCAGGTGATTTTCCTATTGGTTGTCGTGCCAAGCTACCATAGCAGGCAATTCCACAGGTATACTGTGCAGAGTTCCAAACGAAAGCAGATAGCCCCTGTCGCCGAGGCGCAGCTGCCTAGGCGATAAAGCCCCAGGCACTGGTGCTCCTGAGGGCTGCGGGGACAGCCAGGTCTACGCCGGTGGCAGGAGGCTCTGGGCCTCAGTGCCCTGCCAGTGGGCCCTACTTGAGTATAGGTGCTCTTGCATGGGGTGGAGTCGGTCTCAGGTGGGCCCTCCCTCCACAGGCCTCTCCTGTCCCCTTGGCTGAAGCCGAGCCCGGCACTGGGGGTTGGTGCCTGCGCAGGAGCCTTGAGTCTCTGGACAGGCCCCGTGCCAGCTGGGACCTGAGCCCCAGCCCAGCTGCAAGCCCTGCGCTCAAGTTCCTTGGCCTTGCCCAGGTCAGCTAAGAGGGAGGAGAAGATGGTCGTCAGCACAGCGGGAAGCAATAGTACCGACACCTGGCAGCGGGAGAAGCGCCTCCAACAGCCCCGTGGGATCTAAGCCCCCTCTGGCTCCAGCCGCCGCCCCAGCCAGGCCTCTCCCCGCCCCCCCACGGCCGAGCCAGGACCAAGGCACAGGCGCCCAAGCCCGCCGGGCAGGCCACGCCCCCAGCCGCCCCCGCCCCCGGGCGCCCGGCGCCCCGCCCCCGGCAGACTCGCCCCGCCCCCGGCAGATTCGCCCCGCCCACACCCCGCCCCGCCTCCGTTGCTCTGGAGACCGTGGCTGCCGGCGGGAGGGGCCTAAGTCCTGGAGGTGGAAGACAGTGGTGATGAGGGGGAGAATTCTCCACTCGGGAGTTGTCCCCAGTGGTAGTGGCGGGACACGTGCGGCCACTAGACATCCTGCCGAAACCCACCCAAGGCACTTCCCGGAGCGTGTCGACTGCCAGGAAAACTCACCCGCCGGGCTTAGGGGTTAGCGGGGTTCCCAAACGCACACATCGAGTGCCCGCAAGAGGCCACGGGAAGGAAAGGGGTCGCTGGCCTGCTGGAACCCTGCTGGGTGGGGGCTGTGCTGGAAGAGAACCTCTGCTATGGTGTCGTGGACTGTTGTTTTCTCCTCTAAGTCTGATGAAAAGAAGAGACAGAGGAAGGAAGCTCCAGGAACAAGCAAGCGGCTCCGGTGCGGAAACTCAGAGCCCAAACTACCACCGCTAGGGGCCGCTGTTGGGAAAGAATGGTTCCTTCCTGGGTTCCAAGGCAGGGGGAGGGGCAGGGCCCCTTGCAGAAGGGGCTGTGGGGGAGGGGACCCCTGGGCCAGTCTCTCCATCCGAGAGCGAGGGCTCACCTGGTCCAGGCCAAGAGTCTGCGTTGGGCCAGGCTGCCCCGGTCGGTCCCTCGGAAGAGGGGGCTTCCTCGCCAACCAAAGTCCCCGCGGCCTCGTCAAGCGGGGGCCTACCTAGGGCCGGCGTTGCCCTGCAGGTCTCTCCCACGCCAATGGTCACAGACGTGCTGACTCCCATGGCCGTCACCTCCGCCGTTTTGGGACGGGAAAACCTGGCCTTTCCCACAGGTGGCCTGAGGGCTTCTGCCTTGGCCGCCTGCCAGGCCCGGAGAGGCCTGTCTCTCAGAGAGGAGAGGCTCACAGTCTTCCCCTTCCTCGTCAGTGTCCACTCTTGCTCTGTGTTTCTTCTCTGGGATGAGAGGGTCGGGCCCCTGAGCACCCAGGCGACTCTCAGACATCAGCGTGCCCTTTCTCCTCTCGCCCGACTTTGTGGTACCGTACGAATGAACATTGATCTTTTCTCCGGGTTCGGGGGACCCAAAACGAAGCTGCTTACCTGTTGGGTTGTGAGGCTTTTCAGGGGAAAGCATTTCTGCTCCCTTGAGGCTCACTGCGCTCAATTGGGCTTACAGGTCCGGGTGTTCCGTGTACCAGGGACATTGTAAGCAGGCATCGCGACCGTCCAAAGCAGTTGCATGGGTTGTTTTGGCATTGACTCGAGCCACAGCCGCCAGGGTTTGAAACACACACACGAAAGGAAGAACTCATCATCTGAAGTAGCTTGGGCTCTGCCAGAGCACGCCACGCAGCCAGGTGATTTTCCTATTGGTTGTCGTGCCAAGCTACCATAGCAGGCAATTCCACAGGTATACTGTGCAGAGTTCCAAACGAAAGCAGATAGCCCCTGTCGCCGAGGCGCAGCTGCCTAGGCGATAAAGCCCCAGGCACTGGTGCTCCTGAGGGCTGCGGGGACAGCCAGGTCTACGCCGGTGGCAGGAGGCTCTGGGCCTCAGTGCCCTGCCAGTGGGCCCTACTTGAGTATAGGTGCTCTTGCATGGGGTGGAGTCGGTCTCAGGTGGGCCCTCCCTCCACAGGCCTCTCCTGTCCCCTTGGCTGAAGCCGAGCCCGGCACTGGGGGTTGGTGGCTGCGCAGGAGCCTTGAGTCTCTGGACAGGCCCCGTGCCAGCTGGGACCTGAGCCCCAGCCCAGCTGCAAGCCCTGCGCTCAAGTTCCTTGGCCTTGCCCAGGTCAGCTAAGAGGGAGGAGAAGATGGTCGTCAGCACAGCGGGAAGCAATAGTGCCGACACCTGGCAGCGGGAGAAGCGCCTCCAACAGCCCCGTGGGATCTAAGCCCCCTCTGGCTCCAGCCGCCGCCCCAGCCAGGCCTCTCCCCGCCCCCCCACGGCCGAGCCAGGACCAAGGCACAGGCGCCCAAGCCCGCCGGGCAGGCCACGCCCCCAGCCGCCCCCGCCCCCGGGCGCCCGGCGCCCCGCCCCCGGCAGACTCGCCCCGCCCACGCCCCGCCCCGCCTCCGTTGCTCTGGAGACCGTGGCTGCCGGCGGGAGGGGCCTAAGGCCTGGAGGTGGAAGACAGTGGTGATGAGGGGGAGAATTCTCCACTCGGGAGTTGTCCCCAGTGGTAGTGGCGGGACACGTGCGGCCACTAGACATCCTGCCGAAACCCACCCAAGGCACTTCCCGGAGCGTGTCGACTGCCAGGAAAACTCACCCGCCGGGCTTAGGGGTTAGCGGGGTTCCCAAACGCACACATCGAGTGCCCGCAAGAGGCCACGGGAAGGAAAGGGGTCGCTGGCCTGCTAGGACCCTGCTGGGTGGGGGCTGTGCTGGAAGAGAACCTCTGCTATGGTGTCGTGGACTGTTGTTTTCTCCTCTAAGTCTGATGAAAAGAAGAGACAGAGGAAGGAAGCTCCAGGAACAAGCAAGCGGCTCCGGTGCGGAAACTCAGAGCCCAAACTACCACCGCTAGGGGCCGCGGTTGGGAAAGAATGGTTCCTTCCTGGGTTCCAAGGCAGGGGGAGGGGCAGGGCCCCATGCAGAAGGGGCTGTGGGGGAGGGGACCCCTGGGCCAGTCCCGGGACTGGGCTGAGACCCTCTCTCCATCCGAGAGCGAGGGCTCACCTGGTCCAGGCCAAGAGTCTGCGTTGGGCCAGGCTGCCCCGGTCGGTCCCTCGGAAGAGGGGGCTTCCTCGCCAACCAAAGTCCCCGTGGCCTCGTCAAGCGGGGGCCTACCTAGGGCCGGCGTTGCCCTGCAGGTCTCTCCCACGCCAATGGTCACAGACGTGCTGACTCCCATGGCCGTCACCTCCGCCGTTTTGGGACGGGAAAACCTGGCCTTTCCCACAGGTGGCCTGAGGGCTTCTGCCTTGGCCGCCTGCCAGGCCCGGAGAGGCCTGTCTCTCAGAGAGGAGAGGCTCACAGTCTTCCCCTTCCTCGTCAGTGTCCACTCTTGCTCTGTGTTTCTTCTCTGGGATGAGAGGGGCGGGCCCCTGAGCACCCAGGCGACTCTCAGACATCAGCGTGCCCTTTCTCCTCTCGCCCGACTTTGTGGTACCGTACGAATGAACATTGATCTTTTCTCCGGGTTCGGGGGACCCAAAACGAAGCTGCTTACCTGTTGGGTTGTGAGGCTTTTCAGGGGAAAGCATTTCTGCTCCCTTGAGGCTCACTGCGCTCAATTGGGCTTACAGGTCCGGGTGTTCCGTGTACCAGGGACATTGTAAGCAGGCATCGCGACCGTCCAAAGCAGTTGCATGGGTTGTTTTGGCATTGACTCGAGCCACAGCCGCCAGGGTTTGAAACACACACACGAAAGGAAGAACTCATCATCTGAAGTAGCTTGGGCTCTGCCAGAGCACGCCACGCAGCCAGGTGATTTTCCTATTGGTTGTCGTGCCAAGCTACCATAGCAGGCAATTCCACAGGTATACTGTGCAGAGTTCCAAACGAAAGCAGATAGCCCCTGTCGCCGAGGCGCAGCTGCCTAGGCGATAAAGCCCCAGGCACTGGTGCTCCTGAGGGCTGCGGGGACAGCCAGGTCTACGCCGGTGGCAGGAGGCTCTGGGCCTCAGTGCCCTGCCAGTGGGCCCTACTTGAGTATAGGTGCTCTTGCATGGGGTGGAGTCGGTCTCAGGTGGGCCCTCCCTCCACAGGCCTCTCCTGTCCCCTTGGCTGAAGCCGAGCCCGGCACTGGGGGTTGGTGGCTGCGCAGGAGCCTTGAGTCTCTGGACAGGCCCCGTGCCAGCTGGGACCTGAGCCCCAGCCCAGCTGCAAGCCCTGCGCTCAAGTTCCTTGGCCTTGCCCAGGTCAGCTAAGAGGGAGGAGAAGATGGTCGTCAGCACAGCGGGAAGCAATAGTGCCGACACCTGGCAGCGGGAGAAGCGCCTCCAACAGCCCCGTGGGATCTAAGCCCCCTCTGGCTCCAGCCGCCGCCCCAGCCAGGCCTCTCCCCGCCCCCCCACGGCCGAGCCAGGACCAAGGCACAGGCGCCCAAGCCCGCCGGGCAGGCCACGCCCCCAGCCGCCCCCGCCCCCGGGCGCCCGGCGCCCCGCCCCCGGCAGACTCGCCCCGCCCACGCCCCGCCCCGCCTCCGTTGCTCTGGAGACCGTGGCTGCCGGCGGGAGGGGCCTAAGGCCTGGAGGTGGAAGACAGTGGTGATGAGGGGGAGAATTCTCCACTCGGGAGTTGTCCCCAGTGGTAGTGGCGGGACACGTGCGGCCACTAGACATCCTGCCGAAACCCACCCAAGGCACTTCCCGGAGCGTGTCGACTGCCAGGAAAACTCACCCGCCGGGCTTAGGGGTTAGCGGGGTTCCCAAACGCACACATCGAGTGCCCGCAAGAGGCCACGGGAAGGAAAGGGGTCGCTGGCCTGCTAGGACCCTGCTGGGTGGGGGCTGTGCTGGAAGAGAACCTCTGCTATGGTGTCGTGGACTGTTGTTTTCTCCTCTAAGTCTGATGAAAAGAAGAGACAGAGGAAGGAAGCTCCAGGAACAAGCAAGCGGCTCCGGTGCGGAAACTCAGAGCCCAAACTACCACCGCTAGGGGCCGCGGTTGGGAAAGAATGGTTCCTTCCTGGGTTCCAAGGCAGGGGGAGGGGCAGGGCCCCATGCAGAAGGGGCTGTGGGGGAGGGGACCCCTGGGCCAGTCCCGGGACTGGGCTGAGACCCTCTCTCCATCCGAGAGCGAGGGCTCACCTGGTCCAGGCCAAGAGTCTGCGTTGGGCCAGGCTGCCCCGGTCGGTCCCTCGGAAGAGGGGGCTTCCTCGCCAACCAAAGTCCCCGCGGCCTCGTCAAGCGGGGGCCTACCTAGGGCCGGCGTTGCCCTGCAGGTCTCTCCCACGCCAATGGTCACAGACGTGCTGACTCCCATGGCCGTCACCTCCGCCGTTTTGGGACGGGAAAACCTGGCCTTTCCCACAGGTGGCCTGAGGGCTTCTGCCTTGGCCGCCTGCCAGGCCCGGAGAGGCCTGTCTCTCAGAGAGGAGAGGCTCACAGTCTTCCCCTTCCTCGTCAGTGTCCACTCTTGCTCTGTGTTTCTTCTCTGGGATGAGAGGGGCGGGCCCCTGAGCACCCAGGCGACTCTCAGACATCAGCGTGCCCTTTCTCCTCTCGCCCGACTTTGTGGTACCGTACGAATGAACATTGATCTTTTCTCCGGGTTCGGGGGACCCAAAACGAAGCTGCTTACCTGTTGGGTTGTGAGGCTTTTCAGGGGAAAGCATTTCTGCTCCCTTGAGGCTCACTGCGCTCAATTGGGCTTACAGGTCCGGGTGTTCCGTGTACCAGGGACATTGTAAGCAGGCATCGCGACCGTCCAAAGCAGTTGCATGGGTTGTTTTGGCATTGACTCGAGCCACAGCCGCCAGGGTTTGAAACACACACACGAAAGGAAGAACTCATCATCTGAAGTAGCTTGGGCTCTGCCAGAGCACGCCACGCAGCCAGGTGATTTTCCTATTGGTTGTCGTGCCAAGCTACCATAGCAGGCAATTCCACAGGTATACTGTGCAGAGTTCCAAACGAAAGCAGATAGCCCCTGTCGCCGAGGCGCAGCTGCCTAGGCGATAAAGCCCCAGGCACTGGTGCTCCTGAGGGCTGCGGGGACAGCCAGGTCTACGCCGGTGGCAGGAGGCTCTGGGCCTCAGTGCCCTGCCAGTGGGCCCTACTTGAGTATAGGTGCTCTTGCATGGGGTGGAGTCGGTCTCAGGTGGGCCCTCCCTCCACAGGCCTCTCCTGTCCCCTTGGCTGAAGCCGAGCCCGGCACTGGGGGTTGGTGGCTGCGCAGGAGCCTTGAGTCTCTGGACAGGCCCCGTGCCAGCTGGGACCTGAGCCCCAGCCCAGCTGCAAGCCCTGCGCTCAAGTTCCTTGGCCTTGCCCAGGTCAGCTAAGAGGGAGGAGAAGATGGTCGTCAGCACAGCGGGAAGCAATAGTGCCGACACCTGGCAGCGGGAGAAGCGCCTCCAACAGCCCCGTGGGATCTAAGCCCCCTCTGGCTCCAGCCGCCGCCCCAGCCAGGCCTCTCCCCGCCCCCCCACGGCCGAGCCAGGACCAAGGCACAGGCGCCCAAGCCCGCCGGGCAGGCCACGCCCCCAGCCGCCCCCGCCCCCGGGCGCCCGGCGCCCCGCCCCCGGCAGACTCGCCCCGCCCCCGGCAGACTCGCCCCGCCCACACCCCGCCCCGCCTCCGATGCTCTGGAGACCGTGGCTGCCGGCGGGAGGGGCCTAAGTCCTGGAGGTGGAAGACAGTGGTGATGAGGGGGAGAATTCTCCACTCGGGAGTTGTCCCCAGTGGTAGTGGCGGGACACGTGCGGCCACTAGACATCCTGCCGAAACCCACCCAAGGCACTTCCCGGAGCGTGTCGACTGCCAGGAAAACTCACCCGCCGGGCTTAGGGGTTAGCGGGGTTCGAAAACGCACACATCGAGTGCCCGCAAGAGGCCACGGGAAGGAAAGGGGTCGCTGGCCTGCTAGGACCCTGCTGGGTGGGGGCTGTGCTGGAAGAGAACCTCTGCTATGGTGTCGTGGACTGTTGTTTTCTCCTCTAAGTCTGATGAAAAGAAGAGACAGAGGAAGGAAGCTCCAGGAACAAGCAAGCGGCTCCGGTGCGGAAACTCAGAGCCCAAACTACCACCGCTAGGGGCCGCGGTTGGGAAAGAATGGTTCCTTCCTGGGTTCCAAGGCAGGGGGAGGGGCAGGGCCCCATGCAGAAGGGGCTGTGGGGGAGGGGACCCCTGGGCCAGTCCCGGGACTGGGCTGAGACCCTCTCTCCATCCGAGAGCGAGGGCTCACCTGGTCCAGGCCAAGAGTCTGCGTTGGGCCAGGCTGCCCCGGTCGGTCCCTCGGAAGAGGGGGCTTCCTCGCCAACCAAAGTCCCCGCGGCCTCGTCAAGCGGGGGCCTACCTAGGGCCGGCGTTGCCCTGCAGGTCTCTCCCACGCCAATGGTCACAGACGTGCTGACTCCCATGGCCGTCACCTCCGCCGTTTTGGGACGGGAAAACCTGGCCTTTCCCACAGGTGGCCTGAGGGCTTCTGCCTTGGCCGCCTGCCAGGCCCGGAGAGGCCTGTCTCTCAGAGAGGAGAGGCTCACAGTCTTCCCCTTCCTCGTCAGTGTCCACTCTTGCTCTGTGTTTCTTCTCTGGGATGAGAGGGGCGGGCCCCTGAGCACCCAGGCGACTCTCAGACATCAGCGTGCCCTTTCTCCTCTCGCCCGACTTTGTGGTACCGTACGAATGAACATTGATCTTTTCTCCGGGTTCGGGGGACCCAAAACGAAGCTGCTTACCTGTTGGGTTGTGAGGCTTTTCAGGGGAAAGCATTTCTGCTCCCTTGAGGCTCACTGCGCTCAATTGGGCTTACAGGTCCGGGTGTTCCGTGTACCAGGGACATTGTAAGCAGGCATCGCGACCGTCCAAAGCAGTTGCATGGGTTGTTTTGGCATTGACTCGAGCCACAGCCGCCAGGGTTTGAAACACACACACGAAAGGAAGAACTCATCATCTGAAGTAGCTTGGGCTCTGCCAGAGCACGCCACGCAGCCAGGTGATTTTCCTATTGGTTGTCGTGCCAAGCTACCATAGCAGGCAATTCCACAGGTATACTGTGCAGAGTTCCAAACGAAAGCAGATAGCCCCTGTCGCCGAGGCGCAGCTGCCTAGGCGATAAAGCCCCAGGCACTGGTGCTCCTGAGGGCTGCGGGGACAGCCAGGTCTACGCCGGTGGCAGGAGGCTCTGGGCCTCAGTGCCCTGCCAGTGGGCCCTACTTGAGTATAGGTGCTCTTGCATGGGGTGGAGTCGGTCTCAGGTGGGCCCTCCCTCCACAGGCCTCTCCTGTCCCCTTGGCTGAAGCCGAGCCCGGCACTGGGGGTTGGTGGCTGCGCAGGAGCCTTGAGTCTCTGGACAGGCCCCGTGCCAGCTGGGACCTGAGCCCCAGCCCAGCTGCAAGCCCTGCGCTCAAGTTCCTTGGCCTTGCCCAGGTCAGCTAAGAGGGAGGAGAAGATGGTCGTCAGCACAGCGGGAAGCAATAGTGCCGACACCTGGCAGCGGGAGAAGCGCCTCCAACAGCCCCGTGGGATCTAAGCCCCCTCTGGCTCCAGCCGCCGCCCCAGCCAGGCCTCTCCCCGCCCCCCCACGGCCGAGCCAGGACCAAGGCACAGGCGCCCAAGCCCGCCGGGCAGGCCACGCCCCCAGCCGCCCCCGCCCCCGGGCGCCCGGCGCCCCGCCCCCGGCAGACTCGCCCCGCCCCCGGCAGACTCGCCCCGCCCACACCCCGCCCCGCCTCCGATGCTCTGGAGACCGTGGCTGCCGGCGGGAGGGGCCTAAGTCCTGGAGGTGGAAGACAGTGGTGATGAGGGGGAGAATTCTCCACTCGGGAGTTGTCCCCAGTGGTAGTGGCGGGACACGTGCGGCCACTAGACATCCTGCCGAAACCCACCCAAGGCACTTCCCGGAGCGTGTCGACTGCCAGGAAAACTCACCCGCCGGGCTTAGGGGTTAGCGGGGTTCGAAAACGCACACATCGAGTGCCCGCAAGAGGCCACGGGAAGGAAAGGGGTCGCTGGCCTGCTAGGACCCTGCTGGGTGGGGGCTGTGCTGG
Source organism: Dasypus novemcinctus (assembly GCF_030445035.2). NCBI lineage: Eukaryota > Metazoa > Chordata > Mammalia > Cingulata > Dasypodidae > Dasypus > Dasypus novemcinctus. The sequence goes on from NW_026688219.1 coordinate 132,155, forward strand.
AAGAGAACCTCTGCTATGGTGTCGTGGACTGTTGTTTTCTCCTCTAAGTCTGATGAAAAGAAGAGACAGAGGAAGGAAGCTCCAGGAACAAGCAAGCGGCTCCGGTGCGGAAACTCAGAGCCCAAACTACCACCGCTAGGGGCCGCGGTTGGGAAAGAATGGTTCCTTCCTGGGTTCCAAGGCAGGGGGAGGGGCAGGGCCCCATGCAGAAGGGGCTGTGGGGGAGGGGACCCCTGGGCCAGTCCCGGGACTGGGCTGAGACCCTCTCTCCATCCGAGAGCGAGGGCTCACCTGGTCCAGGCCAAGAGTCTGCGTTGGGCCAGGCTGCCCCGGTCGGTCCCTCGGAAGAGGGGGCTTCCTCGCCAACCAAAGTCCCCGCGGCCTCGTCAAGCGGGGGCCTACCTAGGGCCGGCGTTGCCCTGCAGGTCTCTCCCACGCCAATGGTCACAGACGTGCTGACTCCCATGGCCGTCACCTCCGCCGTTTTGGGACGGGAAAACCTGGCCTTTCCCACAGGTGGCCTGAGGGCTTCTGCCTTGGCCGCCTGCCAGGCCCGGAGAGGCCTGTCTCTCAGAGAGGAGAGGCTCACAGTCTTCCCCTTCCTCGTCAGTGTCCACTCTTGCTCTGTGTTTCTTCTCTGGGATGAGAGGGGCGGGCCCCTGAGCACCCAGGCGACTCTCAGACATCAGCGTGCCCTTTCTCCTCTCGCCCGACTTTGTGGTACCGTACGAATGAACATTGATCTTTTCTCCGGGTTCGGGGGACCCAAAACGAAGCTGCTTACCTGTTGGGTTGTGAGGCTTTTCAGGGGAAAGCATTTCTGCTCCCTTGAGGCTCACTGCGCTCAATTGGGCTTACAGGTCCGGGTGTTCCGTGTACCAGGGACATTGTAAGCAGGCATCGCGACCGTCCAAAGCAGTTGCATGGGTTGTTTTGGCATTGACTCGAGCCACAGCCGCCAGGGTTTGAAACACACACACGAAAGGAAGAACTCATCATCTGAAGTAGCTTGGGCTCTGCCAGAGCACGCCACGCAGCCAGGTGATTTTCCTATTGGTTGTCGTGCCAAGCTACCATAGCAGGCAATTCCACAGGTATACTGTGCAGAGTTCCAAACGAAAGCAGATAGCCCCTGTCGCCGAGGCGCAGCTGCCTAGGCGATAAAGCCCCAGGCACTGGTGCTCCTGAGGGCTGCGGGGACAGCCAGGTCTACGCCGGTGGCAGGAGGCTCTGGGCCTCAGTGCCCTGCCAGTGGGCCCTACTTGAGTATAGGTGCTCTTGCATGGGGTGGAGTCGGTCTCAGGTGGGCCCTCCCTCCACAGGCCTCTCCTGTCCCCTTGGCTGAAGCCGAGCCCGGCACTGGGGGTTGGTGGCTGCGCAGGAGCCTTGAGTCTCTGGACAGGCCCCGTGCCAGCTGGGACCTGAGCCCCAGCCCAGCTGCAAGCCCTGCGCTCAAGTTCCTTGGCCTTGCCCAGGTCAGCTAAGAGGGAGGAGAAGATGGTCGTCAGCACAGCGGGAAGCAATAGTGCCGACACCTGGCAGCGGGAGAAGCGCCTCCAACAGCCCCGTGGGATCTAAGCCCCCTCTGGCTCCAGCCGCCGCCCCAGCCAGGCCTCTCCCCGCCCCCCCACGGCCGAGCCAGGACCAAGGCACAGGCGCCCAAGCCCGCCGGGCAGGCCACGCCCCCAGCCGCCCCCGCCCCCGGGCGCCCGGCGCCCCGCCCCCGGCAGACTCGCCCCGCCCCCGGCAGACTCGCCCCGCCCACACCCCGCCCCGCCTCCGATGCTCTGGAGACCGTGGCTGCCGGCGGGAGGGGCCTAAGTCCTGGAGGTGGAAGACAGTGGTGATGAGGGGGAGAATTCTCCACTCGGGAGTTGTCCCCAGTGGTAGTGGCGGGACACGTGCGGCCACTAGACATCCTGCCGAAACCCACCCAAGGCACTTCCCGGAGCGTGTCGACTGCCAGGAAAACTCACCCGCCGGGCTTAGGGGTTAGCGGGGTTCCCAAACGCACACATCGAGTGCCCGCAAGAGGCCACGGGAAGGAAAGGGGTCGCTGGCCTGCTAGGACCCTGCTGGGTGGGGGCTGTGCTGGAAGAGAACCTCTGCTATGGTGTCGTGGACTGTTGTTTTCTCCTCTAAGTCTGATGAAAAGAAGAGACAGAGGAAGGAAGCTCCAGGAACAAGCAAGCGGCTCCGGTGCGGAAACTCAGAGCCCAAACTACCACCGCTAGGGGCCGCGGTTGGGAAAGAATGGTTCCTTCCTGGGTTCCAAGGCAGGGGGAGGGGCAGGGCCCCATGCAGAAGGGGCTGTGGGGGAGGGGACCCCTGGGCCAGTCCCGGGACTGGGCTGAGACCCTCTCTCCATCCGAGAGCGAGGGCTCACCTGGTCCAGGCCAAGAGTCTGCGTTGGGCCAGGCTGCCCCGGTCGGTCCCTCGGAAGAGGGGGCTTCCTCGCCAACCAAAGTCCCCGCGGCCTCGTCAAGCGGGGGCCTACCTAGGGCCGGCGTTGCCCTGCAGGTCTCTCCCACGCCAATGGTCACAGACGTGCTGACTCCCATGGCCGTCACCTCCGCCGTTTTGGGACGGGAAAACCTGGCCTTTCCCACAGGTGGCCTGAGGGCTTCTGCCTTGGCCGCCTGCCAGGCCCGGAGAGGCCTGTCTCTCAGAGAGGAGAGGCTCACAGTCTTCCCCTTCCTCGTCAGTGTCCACTCTTGCTCTGTGTTTCTTCTCTGGGATGAGAGGGGCGGGCCCCTGAGCACCCAGGCGACTCTCAGACATCAGCGTGCCCTTTCTCCTCTCGCCCGACTTTGTGGTACCGTACGAATGAACATTGATCTTTTCTCCGGGTTCGGGGGACCCAAAACGAAGCTGCTTACCTGTTGGGTTGTGAGGCTTTTCAGGGGAAAGCATTTCTGCTCCCTTGAGGCTCACTGCGCTCAATTGGGCTTACAGGTCCGGGTGTTCCGTGTACCAGGGACATTGTAAGCAGGCATCGCGACCGTCCAAAGCAGTTGCATGGGTTGTTTTGGCATTGACTCGAGCCACAGCCGCCAGGGTTTGAAACACACACACGAAAGGAAGAACTCATCATCTGAAGTAGCTTGGGCTCTGCCAGAGCACGCCACGCAGCCAGGTGATTTTCCTATTGGTTGTCGTGCCAAGCTACCATAGCAGGCAATTCCACAGGTATACTGTGCAGAGTTCCAAACGAAAGCAGATAGCCCCTGTCGCCGAGGCGCAGCTGCCTAGGCGATAAAGCCCCAGGCACTGGTGCTCCTGAGGGCTGCGGGGACAGCCAGGTCTACGCCGGTGGCAGGAGGCTCTGGGCCTCAGTGCCCTGCCAGTGGGCCCTACTTGAGTATAGGTGCTCTTGCATGGGGTGGAGTCGGTCTCAGGTGGGCCCTCCCTCCACAGGCCTCTCCTGTCCCCTTGGCTGAAGCCGAGCCCGGCACTGGGGGTTGGTGGCTGCGCAGGAGCCTTGAGTCTCTGGACAGGCCCCGTGCCAGCTGGGACCTGAGCCCCAGCCCAGCTGCAAGCCCTGCGCTCAAGTTCCTTGGCCTTGCCCAGGTCAGCTAAGAGGGAGGAGAAGATGGTCGTCAGCACAGCGGGAAGCAATAGTGCCGACACCTGGCAGCGGGAGAAGCGCCTCCAACAGCCCCGTGGGATCTAAGCCCCCTCTGGCTCCAGCCGCCGCCCCAGCCAGGCCTCTCCCCGCCCCCCCACGGCCGAGCCAGGACCAAGGCACAGGCGCCCAAGCCCGCCGGGCAGGCCACGCCCCCAGCCACCCCCGCCCCCGGGCGCCCGGCGCCCCGCCCCCGGCAGACTCGCCCCGCCCACGCCCCGCCCCGCCTCCGTTGCTCTGGAGACCGTGGCTGCCGGCGGGAGGGGCCTAAGGCCTGGAGGTGGAAGACAGTGGTGATGAGGGGGAGAATTCTCCACTCGGGAGTTGTCCCCAGTGGTAGTGGCGGGACACGTGCGGCCACTAGACATCCTGCCGAAACCCACCCAAGGCACTCCCCGGAGCGTGTCGACTGCCAGGAAAACTCACCCGCCGGGCTTAGGGGTTAGCGGGGTTCCCAAACGCACACATCGAGTGCCCGCAAGAGGCCACGGGAAGGAAAGGGGTCGCTGGCCTGCTAGGACCCTGCTGGGTGGGGGCTGTGCTGGAAGAGAACCTCTGCTATGGTGTCGTGGACTGTTGTTTTCTCCTCTAAGTCTGATGAAAAGAAGAGACAGAGGAAGGAAGCTCCAGGAACAAGCAAGCGGCTCCGGTGCGGAAACTCAGAGCCCAAACTACCACCGCTAGGGGCCGCGGTTGGGAAAGAATGGTTCCTTCCTGGGTTCCAAGGCAGGGGGAGGGGCAGGGCCCCATGCAGAAGGGGCTGTGGGGGAGGGGACCCCTGGGCCAGTCCCGGGACTGGGCTGAGACCCTCTCTCCATCCGAGAGCGAGGGCTCACCTGGTCCAGGCCAAGAGTCTGCGTTGGGCCAGGCTGCCCCGGTCGGTCCCTCGGAAGAGGGGGCTTCCTCGCCAACCAAAGTCCCCGCGGCCTCGTCAAGCGGGGGCCTACCTAGGGCCGGCGTTGCCCTGCAGGTCTCTCCCACGCCAATGGTCACAGACGTGCTGACTCCCATGGCCGTCACCTCCGCCGTTTTGGGACGGGAAAACCTGGCCTTTCCCACAGGTGGCCTGAGGGCTTCTGCCTTGGCCGCCTGCCAGGCCCGGAGAGGCCTGTCTCTCAGAGAGGAGAGGCTCACAGTCTTCCCCTTCCTCGTCAGTGTCCACTCTTGCTCTGTGTTTCTTCTCTGGGATGAGAGGGGCGGGCCCCTGAGCACCCAGGCGACTCTCAGACATCAGCGTGCCCTTTCTCCTCTCGCCCGACTTTGTGGTACCGTACGAATGAACATTGATCTTTTCTCCGGGTTCGGGGGACCCAAAACGAAGCTGCTTACCTGTTGGGTTGTGAGGCTTTTCAGGGGAAAGCATTTCTGCTCCCTTGAGGCTCACTGCGCTCAATTGGGCTTACAGGTCCGGGTGTTCCGTGTACCAGGGACATTGTAAGCAGGCATCGCGACCGTCCAAAGCAGTTGCATGGGTTGTTTTGGCATTGACTCGAGCCACAGCCGCCAGGGTTTGAAACACACACACGAAAGGAAGAACTCATCATCTGAAGTAGCTTGGGCTCTGCCAGAGCACGCCACGCAGCCAGGTGATTTTCCTATTGGTTGTCGTGCCAAGCTACCATAGCAGGCAATTCCACAGGTATACTGTGCAGAGTTCCAAACGAAAGCAGATAGCCCCTGTCGCCGAGGCGCAGCTGCCTAGGCGATAAAGCCCCAGGCACTGGTGCTCCTGAGGGCTGCGGGGACAGCCAGGTCTACGCCGGTGGCAGGAGGCTCTGGGCCTCAGTGCCCTGCCAGTGGGCCCTACTTGAGTATAGGTGCTCTTGCATGGGGTGGAGTCGGTCTCAGGTGGGCCCTCCCTCCACAGGCCTCTCCTGTCCCCTTGGCTGAAGCCGAGCCCGGCACTGGGGGTTGGTGGCTGCGCAGGAGCCTTGAGTCTCTGGACAGGCCCCGTGCCAGCTGGGACCTGAGCCCCAGCCCAGCTGCAAGCCCTGCGCTCAAGTTCCTTGGCCTTGCCCAGGTCAGCTAAGAGGGAGGAGAAGATGGTCGTCAGCACAGCGGGAAGCAATAGTGCCGACACCTGGCAGCGGGAGAAGCGCCTCCAACAGCCCCGTGGGATCTAAGCCCCCTCTGGCTCCAGCCGCCGCCCCAGCCAGGCCTCTCCCCGCCCCCCCACGGCCGAGCCAGGACCAAGGCACAGGCGCCCAAGCCCGCCGGGCAGGCCACGCCCCCAGCCGCCCCCGCCCCGGGCGCCCGGCGCCCCGCCCCCGGCAGACTCGCCCCGCCCACGCCCCGCCCCGCCTCCGTTGCTCTGGAGACCGTGGCTGCCGGCGGGAGGGGCCTAAGTCCTGGAGGTGGAAGACAGTGGTGATGAGGGGGAGAATTCTCCACTCGGGAGTTGTCCCCAGTGGTAGTGGCGGGACACGTGCGGCCACTAGACATCCTGCCGAAACCCACCCAAGGCACTTCCCGGAGCGTGTCGACTGCCAGGAAAACTCACCCGCCGGGCTTAGGGGTTAGCGGGGTTCCCAAACGCACACATTGAGTGCCCGCAAGAGGCCACGGGAAGGAAAGGGGTCGCTGGCCTGCTAGGACCCTGCTGGGTGGGGGCTGTGCTGGAAGAGAACCTCTGCTATGGTGTCGTGGACTGTTGTTTTCTCCTCTAAGTCTGATGAAAAGAAGAGACAGAGGAAGGAAGCTCCAGGAACAAGCAAGCGGCTCCGGTGCGGAAACTCAGAGCCCAAACTACCACCGCTAGGGGCCGCGGTTGGGAAAGAATGGTTCCTTCCTGGGTTCCAAGGCAGGGGGAGGGGCAGGGCCCCATGCAGAAGGGGCTGTGGGGGAGGGGACCCCTGGGCCAGTCCCGGGACTGGGCTGAGACCCTCTCTCCATCCGAGAGCGAGGGCTCACCTGGTCCAGGCCAAGAGTCTGCGTTGGGCCAGGCTGCCCCGGTCGGTCCCTCGGAAGAGGGGGCTTCCTCGCCAACCAAAGTCCCCGCGGCCTCGTCAAGCGGGGGCCTACCTAGGGCCGGCGTTGCCCTGCAGGTCTCTCCCACGCCAATGGTCACAGACGTGCTGACTCCCATGGCCGTCACCTCCGCCGTTTTGGGACGGGAAAACCTGGCCTTTCCCACAGGTGGCCTGAGGGCTTCTGCCTTGGCCGCCTGCCAGGCCCGGAGAGGCCTGTCTCTCAGAGAGGAGAGGCTCACAGTCTTCCCCTTCCTCGTCAGTGTCCACTCTTGCTCTGTGTTTCTTCTCTGGGATGAGAGGGGCGGGCCCCTGAGCACCCAGGCGACTCTCAGACATCAGCGTGCCCTTTCTCCTCTCGCCCGACTTTGTGGTACCGTACGAATGAACATTGATCTTTTCTCCGGGTTCGGGGGACCCAAAACGAAGCTGCTTACCTGTTGGGTTGTGAGGCTTTTCAGGGGAAAGCATTTCTGCTCCCTTGAGGCTCACTGCGCTCAATTGGGCTTACAGGTCCGGGTGTTCCGTGTACCAGGGACATTGTAAGCAGGCATCGCGACCGTCCAAAGCAGTTGCATGGGTTGTTTTGGCATTGACTCGAGCCACAGCCGCCAGGGTTTGAAACACACACACGAAAGGAAGAACTCATCATCTGAAGTAGCTTGGGCTCTGCCAGAGCACGCCACGCAGCCAGGTGATTTTCCTATTGGTTGTCGTGCCAAGCTACCATAGCAGGCAATTCCACAGGTATACTGTGCAGAGTTCCAAACGAAAGCAGATAGCCCCTGTCGCCGAGGCGCAGCTGCCTAGGCGATAAAGCCCCAGGCACTGGTGCTCCTGAGGGCTGCGGGGACAGCCAGGTCTACGCCGGTGGCAGGAGGCTCTGGGCCTCAGTGCCCTGCCAGTGGGCCCTACTTGAGTATAGGTGCTCTTGCATGGGGTGGAGTCGGTCTCAGGTGGGCCCTCCCTCCACAGGCCTCTCCTGTCCCCTTGGCTGAAGCCGAGCCCGGCACTGGGGGTTGGTGGCTGCGCAGGAGCCTTGAGTCTCTGGACAGGCCCCGTGCCAGCTGGGACCTGAGCCCCAGCCCAGCTGCAAGCCCTGCGCTCAAGTTCCTTGGCCTTGCCCAGGTCAGCTAAGAGGGAGGAGAAGATGGTCGTCAGCACAGCGGGAAGCAATAGTGCCGACACCTGGCAGCGGGAGAAGCGCCTCCAACAGCCCCGTGGGATCTAAGCCCCCTCTGGCTCCAGCCGCCGCCCCAGCCAGGCCTCTCCCCGCCCCCCCACGGCCGAGCCAGGACCAAGGCACAGGCGCCCAAGCCCGCCGGGCAGGCCACGCCCCCAGCCGCCCCCGCCCCCGGGCGCCCGGCGCCCCGCCCCCGGCAGACTCGCCCCGCCCACGCCCCGCCCCGCCTCCGTTGCTCTGGAGACCGTGGCTGCCGGCGGGAGGGGCCTAAGGCCTGGAGGTGGAAGACAGTGGTGATGAGGGGGAGAATTCTCCACTCGGGAGTTGTCCCCAGTGGTAGTGGCGGGACACGTGCGGCCACTAGACATCCTGCCGAAACCCACCCAAGGCACTTCCCGGAGCGTGTCGACTGCCAGGAAAACTCACCCGCCGGGCTTAGGGGTTAGCGGGGTTCGAAAACGCACACATCGAGTGCCCGCAAGAGGCCACGGGAAGGAAAGGGGTCGCTGGCCTGCTAGGACCCTGCTGGGTGGGGGCTGTGCTGGAAGAGAACCTCTGCTATGGTGTCGTGGACTGTTGTTTTCTCCTCTAAGTCTGATGAAAAGAAGAGACAGAGGAAGGAAGCTCCAGGAACAAGCAAGCGGCTCCGGTGCGGAAACTCAGAGCCCAAACTACCACCGCTAGGGGCCGCGGTTGGGAAAGAATGGTTCCTTCCTGGGTTCCAAGGCAGGGGGAGGGGCAGGGCCCCATGCAGAAGGGGCTGTGGGGGAGGGGACCCCTGGGCCAGTCCCGGGACTGGGCTGAGACCCTCTCTCCATCCGAGAGCGAGGGCTCACCTGGTCCAGGCCAAGAGTCTGCGTTGGGCCAGGCTGCCCCGGTCGGTCCCTCGGAAGAGGGGGCTTCCTCGCCAACCAAAGTCCCCGCGGCCTCGTCAAGCGGGGGCCTACCTAGGGCCGGCGTTGCCCTGCAGGTCTCTCCCACGCCAATGGTCACAGACGTGCTGACTCCCATGGCCGTCACCTCCGCCGTTTTGGGACGGGAAAACCTGGCCTTTCCCACAGGTGGCCTGAGGGCTTCTGCCTTGGCCGCCTGCCAGGCCCGGAGAGGCCTGTCTCTCAGAGAGGAGAGGCTCACAGTCTTCCCCTTCCTCGTCAGTGTCCACTCTTGCTCTGTGTTTCTTCTCTGGGATGAGAGGGGCGGGCCCCTGAGCACCCAGGCGACTCTCAGACATCAGCGTGCCCTTTCTCCTCTCGCCCGACTTTGTGGTACCGTACGAATGAACATTGATCTTTTCTCCGGGTTCGGGGGACCCAAAACGAAGCTGCTTACCTGTTGGGTTGTGAGGCTTTTCAGGGGAAAGCATTTCTGCTCCCTTGAGGCTCACTGCGCTCAATTGGGCTTACAGGTCCGGGTGTTCCGTGTACCAGGGACATTGTAAGCAGGCATCGCGACCGTCCAAAGCAGTTGCATGGGTTGTTTTGGCATTGACTCGAGCCACAGCCGCCAGGGTTTGAAACACACACACGAAAGGAAGAACTCATCATCTGAAGTAGCTTGGGCTCTGCCAGAGCACGCCACGCAGCCAGGTGATTTTCCTATTGGTTGTCGTGCCAAGCTACCATAGCAGGCAATTCCACAGGTATACTGTGCAGAGTTCCAAACGAAAGCAGATAGCCCCTGTCGCCGAGGCGCAGCTGCCTAGGCGATAAAGCCCCAGGCACTGGTGCTCCTGAGGGCTGCGGGGACAGCCAGGTCTACGCCGGTGGCAGGAGGCTCTGGGCCTCAGTGCCCTGCCAGTGGGCCCTACTTGAGTATAGGTGCTCTTGCATGGGGTGGAGTCGGTCTCAGGTGGGCCCTCCCTCCACAGGCCTCTCCTGTCCCCTTGGCTGAAGCCGAGCCCGGCACTGGGGGTTGGTGCCTGCGCAGGAGCCTTGAGTCTCTGGACAGGCCCCGTGCCAGCTGGGACCTGAACCCCAGCCCAGCTGCAAGCCCTGCGCTCAAGTTCCTTGGCCTTGCCCAGGTCAGCTAAGAGGGAGGAGAAGATGGTCGTCAGCACAGCGGGAAGCAATAGTACCGACACCTGGCAGCGGGAGAAGCGCCTCCAACAGCCCCGTGGGATCTAAGCCCCCTCTGGCTCCAGCCGCCGCCCCAGCCAGGCCTCTCCCCGCCCCCCCACGGCCGAGCCAGGACCAAGGCACAGGCGCCCAAGCCCGCCGGGCAGGCCACGCCCCCAGCCGCCCCCGCCCCCGGGCGCCCGGCGCCCCGCCCCCAGCAGACTCGCCCCGCCCCCGGCAGATTCGCCCCGCCCACACCCCGCCCCGCCTCCGTTGCTCTGGAGACCGTGGCTGCCGGCGGGAGGGGCCTAAGTCCTGGAGGTGGAAGACAGTGGTGATGAGGGGGAGAATTCTCCACTCGGGAGTTGTCCCCAGTGGTAGTGGCGGGACACGTGCGGCCACTAGACATCCTGCCGAAACCCACCCAAGGCACTTCCCGGAGCGTGTCGACTGCCAGGAAAACTCACCCGCCGGGCTTAGGGGTTAGCGGGGTTCCCAAACGCACACATCGAGTGCCCGCAAGAGGCCACGGGAAGGAAAGGGGTCGCTGGCCTGCTGGAACCCTGCTGGGTGGGGGCTGTGCTCGAAGAGAACCTCTGCTATGGTGTCGTGGACTGTTGTTTTCTCCTCTAAGTCTGATGAAAAGAAGAGACAGAGGAAGGAAGCTCCAGGAACAAGCAAGCGGCTCCGGTGCGGAAACTCAGAGCCCAAACTACCACCGCTAGGGGCCGCTGTTGGGAAAGAATGGTTCCTTCCTGGGTTCCAAGGCAGGGGGAGGGGCAGGGCCCCTTGCAGAAGGGGCTGTGGGGGAGGGGACCCCTGGGCCAGTCTCTCCATCCGAGAGCGAGGGCTCACCTGGTCCAGGCCAAGAGTCTGCGTTGGGCCAGGCTGCCCCGGTCGGTCCCTCGGAAGAGGGGGCTTCCTCGCCAACCAAAGTCCCCGCGGCCTCGTCAAGCGGGGGCCTACCTAGGGCCGGCGTTGCCCTGCAGGTCTCTCCCACGCCAATGGTCACAGACGTGCTGACTCCCATGGCCGTCACCTCCGCCGTTTTGGGACGGGAAAACCTGGCCTTTCCCACAGGTGGCCTGAGGGCTTCTGCCTTGGCCGCCTGCCAGGCCCGGAGAGGCCTGTCTCTCAGAGAGGAGAGGCTCACAGTCTTCCCCTTCCTCGTCAGTGTCCACTCTTGCTCTGTGTTTCTTCTCTGGGATGAGAGGGTTGGGCCCCTGAGCACCCAGGCGACTCTCAGACATCAGCGTGCCCTTTCTCCTCTCGCCCGACTTTGTGGTACCGTACGAATGAACATTGATCTTTTCTCCGGGTTCGGGGGACCCAAAACGAAGCTGCTTACCTGTTGGGTTGTGAGGCTTTTCAGGGGAAAGCATTTCTGCTCCCTTGAGGCTCACTGCGCTCAATTGGGCTTACAGGTCCGGGTGTTCCGTGTACCAGGGACATTGTAAGCAGGCATCGCGACCGTCCAAAGCAGTTGCATGGGTTGTTTTGGCATTGACTCGAGCCACAGCCGCCAGGGTTTGAAACACACACACGAAAGGAAGAACTCATCATCTGAAGTAGCTTGGGCTCTGCCAGAGCACGCCACGCAGCCAGGTGATTTTCCTATTGGTTGTCGTGCCAAGCTACCATAGCAGGCAATTCCACAGGTATACTGTGCAGAGTTCCAAACGAAAGCAGATAGCCCCTGTCGCCGAGGCGCAGCTGCCTAGGCGATAAAGCCCCAGGCACTGGTGCTCCTGAGGGCTGCGGGGACAGCCAGGTCTACGCCGGTGGCAGGAGGCTCTGGGCCTCAGTGCCCTGCCAGTGGGCCCTACTTGAGTATAGGTGCTCTTGCATGGGGTGGAGTCGGTCTCAGGTGGGCCCTCCCTCCACAGGCCTCTCCTGTCCCCTTGGCTGAAGCCGAGCCCGGCACTGGGGGTTGGTGGCTGCGCAGGAGCCTTGAGTCTCTGGACAGGCCCCGTGCCAGCTGGGACCTGAGCCCCAGCCCAGCTGCAAGCCCTGCGCTCAAGTTCCTTGGCCTTGCCCAGGTCAGCTAAGAGGGAGGAGAAGATGGTCGTCAGCACAGCGGGAAGCAATAGTGCCGACACCTGGCAGCGGGAGAAGCGCCTCCAACAGCCCCGTGGGATCTAAGCCCCCTCTGGCTCCAGCCGCCGCCCCAGCCAGGCCTCTCCCCGCCCCCCCACGGCCGAGCCAGGACCAAGGCACAGGCGCCCAAGCCCGCCGGGCAGGCCACGCCCCCAGCCGCCCCCGCCCCCGGGCGCCCGGCGCCCCGCCCCCGGCAGACTCGCCCCGCCCACGCCCCGCCCCGCCTCCGTTGCTCTGGAGACCGTGGCTGCCGGCGGGAGGGGCCTAAGGCCTGGAGGTGGAAGACAGTGGTGATGAGGGGGAGAATTCTCCACTCGGGAGTTGTCCCCAGTGGTAGTGGCGGGACACGTGCGGCCACTAGACATCCTGCCGAAACCCACCCAAGGCACTCCCCGGAGCGTGTCGACTGCCAGGAAAACTCACCCGCCGGGCTTAGGGGTTAGCGGGGTTCCCAAACGCACACATCGAGTGCCCGCAAGAGGCCACGGGAAGGAAAGGGGTCGCTGGCCTGCTAGGACCCTGCTGGGTGGGGGCTGTGCTGGAAGAGAACCTCTGCTATGGTGTCGTGGACTGTTGTTTTCTCCTCTAAGTCTGATGAAAAGAAGAGACAGAGGAAGGAAGCTCCAGGAACAAGCAAGCGGCTCCGGTGCGGAAACTCAGAGCCCAAACTACCACCGCTAGGGGCCGCGGTTGGGAAAGAATGGTTCCTTCCTGGGTTCCAAGGCAGGGGGAGGGGCAGGGCCCCATGCAGAAGGGGCTGTGGGGGAGGGGACCCCTGGGCCAGTCCCGGGACTGGGCTGAGACCCTCTCTCCATCCGAGAGCGAGGGCTCACCTGGTCCAGGCCAAGAGTCTGCGTTGGGCCAGGCTGCCCCGGTCGGTCCCTCGGAAGAGGGGGCTTCCTCGCCAACCAAAGTCCCCGTGGCCTCGTCAAGCGGGGGCCTACCTAGGGCCGGCGTTGCCCTGCAGGTCTCTCCCACGCCAATGGTCACAGACGTGCTGACTCCCATGGCCGTCACCTCCGCCGTTTTGGGACGGGAAAACCTGGCCTTTCCCACAGGTGGCCTGAGGGCTTCTGCCTTGGCCGCCTGCCAGGCCCGGAGAGGCCTGTCTCTCAGAGAGGAGAGGCTCACAGTCTTCCCCTTCCTCGTCAGTGTCCACTCTTGCTCTGTGTTTCTTCTCTGGGATGAGAGGGGCGGGCCCCTGAGCACCCAGGCGACTCTCAGACATCAGCGTGCCCTTTCTCCTCTCGCCCGACTTTGTGGTACCGTACGAATGAACATTGATCTTTTCTCCGGGTTCGGGGGACCCAAAACGAAGCTGCTTACCTGTTGGGTTGTGAGGCTTTTCAGGGGAAAGCATTTCTGCTCCCTTGAGGCTCACTGCGCTCAATTGGGCTTACAGGTCCGGGTGTTCCGTGTACCAGGGACATTGTAAGCAGGCATCGCGACCGTCCAAAGCAGTTGCATGGGTTGTTTTGGCATTGACTCGAGCCACAGCCGCCAGGGTTTGAAACACACACACGAAAGGAAGAACTCATCATCTGAAGTAGCTTGGGCTCTGCCAGAGCACGCCACGCAGCCAGGTGATTTTCCTATTGGTTGTCGTGCCAAGCTACCATAGCAGGCAATTCCACAGGTATACTGTGCAGAGTTCCAAACGAAAGCAGATAGCCCCTGTCGCCGAGGCGCAGCTGCCTAGGCGATAAAGCCCCAGGCACTGGTGCTCCTGAGGGCTGCGGGGACAGCCAGGTCTACGCCGGTGGCAGGAGGCTCTGGGCCTCAGTGCCCTGCCAGTGGGCCCTACTTGAGTATAGGTGCTCTTGCATGGGGTGGAGTCGGTCTCAGGTGGGCCCTCCCTCCACAGGCCTCTCCTGTCCCCTTGGCTGAAGCCGAGCCCGGCACTGGGGGTTGGTGCCTGCGCAGGAGCCTTGAGTCTCTGGACAGGCCCCGTGCCAGCTGGGACCTGAGCCCCAGCCCAGCTGCAAGCCCTGCGCTCAAGTTCCTTGGCCTTGCCCAGGTCAGCTAAGAGGGAGGAGAAGATGGTCGTCAGCACAGCGGGAAGCAATAGTGCCGACACCTGGCAGCGGGAGAAGCGCCTCCAACAGCCCCGTGGGATCTAAGCCCCCTCTGGCTCCAGCCGCCGCCCCAGCCAGGCCTCTCCCCGCCCCCCCACGGCCGAGCCAGGACCAAGGCACAGGCGCCCAAGCCCGCCGGGCAGGCCACGCCCCCAGCCGCCCCCGCCCCCGGGCGCCCGGCGCCCCGCCCCCGGCAGACTCGCCCCGCCCACGCCCCGCCCCGCCTCCGTTGCTCTGGAGACCGTGGCTGCCGGCGGGAGGGGCCTAAGGCCTGGAGGTGGAAGACAGTGGTGATGAGGGGGAGAATTCTCCACTCGGGAGTTGTCCCCAGTGGTAGTGGCGGGACACGTGCGGCCACTAGACATCCTGCCGAAACCCACCCAAGGCACTCCCCGGAGCGTGTCGACTGCCAGGAAAACTCACCCGCCGGGCTTAGTTGTTAGCGGGGTTCCCAAACGCACACATCGAGTGCCCGCAAGAGGCCACGGGAAGGAAAGGGGTCGCTGGCCTGCTAGGACCCTGCTGGGTGGGGGCTGTGCTGGAAGAGAACCTCTGCTATGGTGTCGTGGACTGTTGTTTTCTCCTCTAAGTCTGATGAAAAGAAGAGACAGAGGAAGGAAGCTCCAGGAACAAGCAAGCGGCTCCGGTGCGGAAACTCAGAGCCCAAACTACCACCGCTAGGGGCCGCGGTTGGGAAAGAATGGTTCCTTCCTGGGTTCCAAGGCAGGGGGAGGGGCAGGGCCCCATGCAGAAGGGGCTGTGGGGGAGGGGACCCCTGGGCCAGTCCCGGGACTGGGCTGAGACCCTCTCTCCATCCGAGAGCGAGGGCTCACCTGGTCCAGGCCAAGAGTCTGCGTTGGGCCAGGCTGCCCCGGTCGGTCCCTCGGAAGAGGGGGCTTCCTCGCCAACCAAAGTCCCCGCGGCCTCGTCAAGCGGGGGCCTACCTAGGGCCGGCGTTGCCCTGCAGGTCTCTCCCACGCCAATGGTCACAGACGTGCTGACTCCCATGGCCGTCACCTCCGCCGTTTTGGGACGGGAAAACCTGGCCTTTCCCACAGGTGGCCTGAGGGCTTCTGCCTTGGCCGCCTGCCAGGCCCGGAGAGGCCTGTCTCTCAGAGAGGAGAGGCTCACAGTCTTCCCCTTCCTCGTCAGTGTCCACTCTTGCTCTGTGTTTCTTCTCTGGGATGAGAGGGGCGGGCCCCTGAGCACCCAGGCGACTCTCAGACATCAGCGTGCCCTTTCTCCTCTCGCCCGACTTTGTGGTACCGTACGAATGAACATTGATCTTTTCTCCGGGTTCGGGGGACCCAAAACGAAGCTGCTTACCTGTTGGGTTGTGAGGCTTTTCAGGGGAAAGCATTTCTGCTCCCTTGAGGCTCACTGCGCTCAATTGGGCTTACAGGTCCGGGTGTTCCGTGTACCAGGGACATTGTAAGCAGGCATCGCGACCGTCCAAAGCAGTTGCATGGGTTGTTTTGGCATTGACTCGAGCCACAGCCGCCAGGGTTTGAAACACACACACGAAAGGAAGAACTCATCATCTGAAGTAGCTTGGGCTCTGCCAGAGCACGCCACGCAGCCAGGTGATTTTCCTATTGGTTGTCGTGCCAAGCTACCATAGCAGGCAATTCCACAGGTATACTGTGCAGAGTTCCAAACGAAAGCAGATAGCCCCTGTCGCCGAGGCGCAGCTGCCTAGGCGATAAAGCCCCAGGCACTGGTGCTCCTGAGGGCTGCGGGGACAGCCAGGTCTACGCCGGTGGCAGGAGGCTCTGGGCCTCAGTGCCCTGCCAGTGGGCCCTACTTGAGTATAGGTGCTCTTGCATGGGGTGGAGTCGGTCTCAGGTGGGCCCTCCCTCCACAGGCCTCTCCTGTCCCCTTGGCTGAAGCCGAGCCCGGCACTGGGGGTTGGTGCCTGCGCAGGAGCCTTGAGTCTCTGGACAGGCCCCGTGCCAGCTGGGACCTGAGCCCCAGCCCAGCTGCAAGCCCTGCGCTCAAGTTCCTTGGCCTTGCCCAGGTCAGCTAAGAGGGAGGAGAAGATGGTCGTCAGCACAGCGGGAAGCAATAGTGCCGACACCTGGCAGCGGGAGAAGCGCCTCCAACAGCCCCGTGGGATCTAAGCCCCCTCTGGCTCCAGCCGCCGCCCCAGCCAGGCCTCTCCCCGCCCCCCCACGGCCGAGCCAGGACCAAGGCACAGGCGCCCAAGCCCGCCGGGCAGGCCACGCCCCCAGCCGCCCCCGCCCCCGGGCGCCCGGCGCCCCGCCCCCGGCAGACTCGCCCCGCCCACGCCCCGCCCCGCCTCCGTTGCTCTGGAGACCGTGGCTGCCGGCGGGAGGGGCCTAAGGCCTGGAGGTGGAAGACAGTGGTGATGAGGGGGAGAATTCTCCACTCGGGAGTTGTCCCCAGTGGTAGTGGCGGGACACGTGCGGCCACTAGACATCCTGCCGAAACCCACCCAAGGCACTTCCCGGAGCGTGTCGACTGCCAGGAAAACTCACCCGCCGGGCTTAGGGGTTAGCGGGGTTCGAAAACGCACACATCGAGTGCCCGCAAGAGGCCACGGGAAGGAAAGGGGTCGCTGGCCTGCTAGGACCCTGCTGGGTGGGGGCTGTGCTGGAAGAGAACCTCTGCTATGGTGTCGTGGACTGTTGTTTTCTCCTCTAAGTCTGATGAAAAGAAGAGACAGAGGAAGGAAGCTCCAGGAACAAGCAAGCGGCTCCGGTGCGGAAACTCAGAGCCCAAACTACCACCGCTAGGGGCCGCGGTTGGGAAAGAATGGTTCCTTCCTGGGTTCCAAGGCAGGGGGAGGGGCAGGGCCCCATGCAGAAGGGGCTGTGGGGGAGGGGACCCCTGGGCCAGTCCCGGGACTGGGCTGAGACCCTCTCTCCATCCGAGAGCGAGGGCTCACCTGGTCCAGGCCAAGAGTCTGCGTTGGGCCAGGCTGCCCCGGTCGGTCCCTCGGAAGAGGGGGCTTCCTCGCCAACCAAAGTCCCCGCGGCCTCGTCAAGCGGGGGCCTACCTAGGGCCGGCGTTGCCCTGCAGGTCTCTCCCACGCCAATGGTCACAGACGTGCTGACTCCCATGGCCGTCACCTCCGCCGTTTTGGGACGGGAAAACCTGGCCTTTCCCACAGGTGGCCTGAGGGCTTCTGCCTTGGCCGCCTGCCAGGCCCGGAGAGGCCTGTCTCTCAGAGAGGAGAGGCTCACAGTCTTCCCCTTCCTCGTCAGTGTCCACTCTTGCTCTGTGTTTCTTCTCTGGGATGAGAGGGGCGGGCCCCTGAGCACCCAGGCGACTCTCAGACATCAGCGTGCCCTTTCTCCTCTCGCCCGACTTTGTGGTACCGTACGAATGAACATTGATCTTTTCTCCGGGTTCGGGGGACCCAAAACGAAGCTGCTTACCTGTTGGGTTGTGAGGCTTTTCAGGGGAAAGCATTTCTGCTCCCTTGAGGCTCACTGCGCTCAATTGGGCTTACAGGTCCGGGTGTTCCGTGTACCAGGGACATTGTAAGCAGGCATCGCGACCGTCCAAAGCAGTTGCATGGGTTGTTTTGGCATTGACTCGAGCCACAGCCGCCAGGGTTTGAAACACACACACGAAAGGAAGAACTCATCATCTGAAGTAGCTTGGGCTCTGCCAGAGCACGCCACGCAGCCAGGTGATTTTCCTATTGGTTGTCGTGCCAAGCTACCATAGCAGGCAATTCCACAGGTATACTGTGCAGAGTTCCAAACGAAAGCAGATAGCCCCTGTCGCCGAGGCGCAGCTGCCTAGGCGATAAAGCCCCAGGCACTGGTGCTCCTGAGGGCTGCGGGGACAGCCAGGTCTACGCCGGTGGCAGGAGGCTCTGGGCCTCAGTGCCCTGCCAGTGGGCCCTACTTGAGTATAGGTGCTCTTGCATGGGGTGGAGTCGGTCTCAGGTGGGCCCTCCCTCCACAGGCCTCTCCTGTCCCCTTGGCTGAAGCCGAGCCCGGCACTGGGGGTTGGTGCCTGCGCAGGAGCCTTGAGTCTCTGGACAGGCCCCGTGCCAGCTGGGACCTGAGCCCCAGCCCAGCTGCAAGCCCTGCGCTCAAGTTCCTTGGCCTTGCCCAGGTCAGCTAAGAGGGAGGAGAAGATGGTCGTCAGCACAGCGGGAAGCAATAGTGCCGACACCTGGCAGCGGGAGAAGCGCCTCCAACAGCCCCGTGGGATCTAAGCCCCCTCTGGCTCCAGCCGCCGCCCCAGCCAGGCCTCTCCCCGCCCCCCCACGGCCGAGCCAGGACCAAGGCACAGGCGCCCAAGCCCGCCGGGCAGGCCACGCCCCCAGCCGCCCCCGCCCCCGGGCGCCCGGCGCCCCGCCCCCGGCAGACTCGCCCCGCCCACGCCCCGCCCCGCCTCCGTTGCTCTGGAGACCGTGGCTGCCGGCGGGAGGGGCCTAAGGCCTGGAGGTGGAAGACAGTGGTGATGAGGGGGAGAATTCTCCACTCGGGAGTTGTCCCCAGTGGTAGTGGCGGGACACGTGCGGCCACTAGACATCCTGCCGAAACCCACCCAAGGCACTCCCCGGAGCGTGTCGACTGCCAGGAAAACTCACCCGCCGGGCTTAGGGGTTAGCGGGGTTCCCAAACGCACACATCGAGTGCCCGCAAGAGGCCACGGGAAGGAAAGGGGTCGCTGGCCTGCTAGGACCCTGCTGGGTGGGGGCTGTGCTGGAAGAGAACCTCTGCTATGGTGTCGTGGACTGTTGTTTTCTCCTCTAAGTCTGATGAAAAGAAGAGACAGAGGAAGGAAGCTCCAGGAACAAGCAAGCGGCTCCGGTGCGGAAACTCAGAGCCCAAACTACCACCGCTAGGGGCCGCGGTTGGGAAAGAATGGTTCCTTCCTGGGTTCCAAGGCAGGGGGAGGGGCAGGGCCCCATGCAGAAGGGGCTGTGGGGGAGGGGACCCCTGGGCCAGTCCCGGGACTGGGCTGAGACCCTCTCTCCATCCGAGAGCGAGGGCTCACCTGGTCCAGGCCAAGAGTCTGCGTTGGGCCAGGCTGCCCCGGTCGGTCCCTCGGAAGAGGGGGCTTCCTCGCCAACCAAAGTCCCCGCGGCCTCGTCAAGCGGGGGCCTACCTAGGGCCGGCGTTGCCCTGCAGGTCTCTCCCACGCCAATGGTCACAGACGTGCTGACTCCCATGGCCGTCACCTCCGCCGTTTTGGGACGGGAAAACCTGGCCTTTCCCACAGGTGGCCTGAGGGCTTCTGCCTTGGCCGCCTGCCAGGCCCGGAGAGGCCTGTCTCTCAGAGAGGAGAGGCTCACAGTCTTCCCCTTCCTCGTCAGTGTCCACTCTTGCTCTGTGTTTCTTCTCTGGGATGAGAGGGGCGGGCCCCTGAGCACCCAGGCGACTCTCAGACATCAGCGTGCCCTTTCTCCTCTCGCCCGACTTTGTGGTACCGTACGAATGAACATTGATCTTTTCTCCGGGTTCGGGGGACCCAAAACGAAGCTGCTTACCTGTTGGGTTGTGAGGCTTTTCAGGGGAAAGCATTTCTGCTCCCTTGAGGCTCACTGCGCTCAATTGGGCTTACAGGTCCGGGTGTTCCGTGTACCAGGGACATTGTAAGCAGGCATCGCGACCGTCCAAAGCAGTTGCATGGGTTGTTTTGGCATTGACTCGAGCCACAGCCGCCAGGGTTTGAAACACACACACGAAAGGAAGAACTCATCATCTGAAGTAGCTTGGGCTCTGCCAGAGCACGCCACGCAGCCAGGTGATTTTCCTATTGGTTGTCGTGCCAAGCTACCATAGCAGGCAATTCCACAGGTATACTGTGCAGAGTTCCAAACGAAAGCAGATAGCCCCTGTCGCCGAGGCGCAGCTGCCTAGGCGATAAAGCCCCAGGCACTGGTGCTCCTGAGGGCTGCGGGGACAGCCAGGTCTACGCCGGTGGCAGGAGGCTCTGGGCCTCAGTGCCCTGCCAGTGGGCCCTACTTGAGTATAGGTGCTCTTGCATGGGGTGGAGTCGGTCTCAGGTGGGCCCTCCCTCCACAGGCCTCTCCTGTCCCCTTGGCTGAAGCTGAGCCCGGCACTGGGGGTTGGTGGCTGCGCAGGAGCCTTGAGTCTCTGGACAGGCCCCGTGCCAGCTGGGACCTGAGCCCCAGCCCAGCTGCAAGCCCTGCGCTCAAGTTCCTTGGCCTTGCCCAGGTCAGCTAAGAGGGAGGAGAAGATGGTCGTCAGCACAGCGGGAAGCAATAGTGCCGACACCTGGCAGCGGGAGAAGCGCCTCCAACAGCCCCGTGGGATCTAAGCCCCCTCTGGCTCCAGCCGCCGCCCCAGCCAGGCCTCTCCCCGCCCCCCCACGGCCGAGCCAGGACCAAGGCACAGGCGCCCAAGCCCGCCGGGCAGGCCACGCCCCCAGCCGCCCCCGCCCCCGGGCGCCCGGCGCCCCGCCCCCGGCAGACTCGCCCCGCCCACGCCCCGCCCCGCCTCCGTTGCTCTGGAGACCGTGGCTGCCGGCGGGAGGGGCCTAAGGCCTGGAGGTGGAAGACAGTGGTGATGAGGGGGAGAATTCTCCACTCGGGAGTTGTCCCCAGTGGTAGTGGCGGGACACGTGCGGCCACTAGACATCCTGCCGAAACCCACCCAAGGCACTCCCCGGAGCGTGTCGACTGCCAGGAAAACTCACCCGCCGGGCTTAGGGGTTAGCGGGGTTCCCAAACGCACACATCGAGTGCCCGCAAGAGGCCACGGGAAGGAAAGGGGTCGCTGGCCTGCTAGGACCCTGCTGGGTGGGGGCTGTGCTGGAAGAGAACCTCTGCTATGGTGTCGTGGACTGTTGTTTTCTCCTCTAAGTCTGATGAAAAGAAGAGACAGAGGAAGGAAGCTCCAGGAACAAGCAAGCGGCTCCGGTGCGGAAACTCAGAGCCCAAACTACCACCGCTAGGGGCCGCGGTTGGGAAAGAATGGTTCCTTCCTGGGTTCCAAGGCAGGGGGAGGGGCAGGGCCCCATGCAGAAGGGGCTGTGGGGGAGGGGACCCCTGGGCCAGTCCCGGGACTGGGCTGAGACCCTCTCTCCATCCGAGAGCGAGGGCTCACCTGGTCCAGGCCAAGAGTCTGCGTTGGGCCAGGCTGCCCCGGTCGGTCCCTCGGAAGAGGGGGCTTCCTCGCCAACCAAAGTCCCCGCGGCCTCGTCAAGCGGGGGCCTACCTAGGGCCGGCGTTGCCCTGCAGGTCTCTCCCACGCCAATGGTCACAGACGTGCTGACTCCCATGGCCGTCACCTCCGCCGTTTTGGGACGGGAAAACCTGGCCTTTCCCACAGGTGGCCTGAGGGCTTCTGCCTTGGCCGCCTGCCAGGCCCGGAGAGGCCTGTCTCTCAGAGAGGAGAGGCTCACAGTCTTCCCCTTCCTCGTCAGTGTCCACTCTTGCTCTGTGTTTCTTCTCTGGGATGAGAGGGGCGGGCCCCTGAGCACCCAGGCGACTCTCAGACATCAGCGTGCCCTTTCTCCTCTCGCCCGACTTTGTGGTACCGTACGAATGAACATTGATCTTTTCTCCGGGTTCGGGGGACCCAAAACGAAGCTGCTTACCTGTTGGGTTGTGAGGCTTTTCAGGGGAAAGCATTTCTGCTCCCTTGAGGCTCACTGCGCTCAATTGGGCTTACAGGTCCGGGTGTTCCGTGTACCAGGGACATTGTAAGCAGGCATCGCGACCGTCCAAAGCAGTTGCATGGGTTGTTTTGGCATTGACTCGAGCCACAGCCGCCAGGGTTTGAAACACACACACGAAAGGAAGAACTCATCATCTGAAGTAGCTTGGGCTCTGCCAGAGCACGCCACGCAGCCAGGTGATTTTCCTATTGGTTGTCGTGCCAAGCTACCATAGCAGGCAATTCCACAGGTATACTGTGCAGAGTTCCAAACGAAAGCAGATAGCCCCTGTCGCCGAGGCGCAGCTGCCTAGGCGATAAAGCCCCAGGCACTGGTGCTCCTGAGGGCTGCGGGGACAGCCAGGTCTACGCCGGTGGCAGGAGGCTCTGGGCCTCAGTGCCCTGCCAGTGGGCCCTACTTGAGTATAGGTGCTCTTGCATGGGGTGGAGTCGGTCTCAGGTGGGCCCTCCCTCCACAGGCCTCTCCTGTCCCCTTGGCTGAAGCCGAGCCCGGCACTGGGGGTTGGTGGCTGCGCAGGAGCCTTGAGTCTCTGGACAGGCCCCGTGCCAGCTGGGACCTGAGCCCCAGCCCAGCTGCAAGCCCTGCGCTCAAGTTCCTTGGCCTTGCCCAGGTCAGCTAAGAGGGAGGAGAAGATGGTCGTCAGCACAGCGGGAAGCAATAGTGCCGACACCTGGCAGCGGGAGAAGCGCCTCCAACAGCCCCGTGGGATCTAAGCCCCCTCTGGCTCCAGCCGCCGCCCCAGCCAGGCCTCTCCCCGCCCCCCCACGGCCGAGCCAGGACCAAGGCACAGGCGCCCAAGCCCGCCGGGCAGGCCACGCCCCCAGCCGCCCCCGCCCCCGGGCGCCCGGCGCCCCGCCCCCGGCAGACTCGCCCCGCCCACGCCCCGCCCCGCCTCCGTTGCTCTGGAGACCGTGGCTGCCGGCGGGAGGGGCCTAAGGCCTGGAGGTGGAAGACAGTGGTGATGAGGGGGAGAATTCTCCACTCGGGAGTTGTCCCCAGTGGTAGTGGCGGGACACGTGCGGCCACTAGACATCCTGCCGAAACCCACCCAAGGCACTTCCCGGAGCGTGTCGACTGCCAGGAAAACTCACCCGCCGGGCTTAGGGGTTAGCGGGGTTCCCAAACGCACACATCGAGTGCCCGCAAGAGGCCACGGGAAGGAAAGGGGTCGCTGGCCTGCTAGGACCCTGCTGGGTGGGGGCTGTGCTGGAAGAGAACCTCTGCTATGGTGTCGTGGACTGTTGTTTTCTCCTCTAAGTCTGATGAAAAGAAGAGACAGAGGAAGGAAGCTCCAGGAACAAGCAAGCGGCTCCGGTGCGGAAACTCAGAGCCCAAACTACCACCGCTAGGGGCCGCGGTTGGGAAAGAATGGTTCCTTCCTGGGTTCCAAGGCAGGGGGAGGGGCAGGGCCCCATGCAGAAGGGGCTGTGGGGGAGGGGACCCCTGGGCCAGTCCCGGGACTGGGCTGAGACCCTCTCTCCATCCGAGAGCGAGGGCTCACCTGGTCCAGGCCAAGAGTCTGCGTTGGGCCAGGCTGCCCCGGTCGGTCCCTCGGAAGAGGGGGCTTCCTCGCCAACCAAAGTCCCCGCGGCCTCGTCAAGCGGGGGCCTACCTAGGGCCGGCGTTGCCCTGCAGGTCTCTCCCACGCCAATGGTCACAGACGTGCTGACTCCCATGGCCGTCACCTCCGCCGTTTTGGGACGGGAAAACCTGGCCTTTCCCACAGGTGGCCTGAGGGCTTCTGCCTTGGCCGCCTGCCAGGCCCGGAGAGGCCTGTCTCTCAGAGAGGAGAGGCTCACAGTCTTCCCCTTCCTCGTCAGTGTCCACTCTTGCTCTGTGTTTCTTCTCTGGGATGAGAGGGGCGGGCCCCTGAGCACCCAGGCGACTCTCAGACATCAGCGTGCCCTTTCTCCTCTCGCCCGACTTTGTGGTACCGTACGAATGAACATTGATCTTTTCTCCGGGTTCGGGGGACCCAAAACGAAGCTGCTTACCTGTTGGGTTGTGAGGCTTTTCAGGGGAAAGCATTTCTGCTCCCTTGAGGCTCACTGCGCTCAATTGGGCTTACAGGTCCGGGTGTTCCGTGTACCAGGGACATTGTAAGCAGGCATCGCGACCGTCCAAAGCAGTTGCATGGGTTGTTTTGGCATTGACTCGAGCCACAGCCGCCAGGGTTTGAAACACACACACGAAAGGAAGAACTCATCATCTGAAGTAGCTTGGGCTCTGCCAGAGCACGCCACGCAGCCAGGTGATTTTCCTATTGGTTGTCGTGCCAAGCTACCATAGCAGGCAATTCCACAGGTATACTGTGCAGAGTTCCAAACGAAAGCAGATAGCCCCTGTCGCCGAGGCGCAGCTGCCTAGGCGATAAAGCCCCAGGCACTGGTGCTCCTGAGGGCTGCGGGGACAGCCAGGTCTACGCCGGTGGCAGGAGGCTCTGGGCCTCAGTGCCCTGCCAGTGGGCCCTACTTGAGTATAGGTGCTCTTGCATGGGGTGGAGTCGGTCTCAGGTGGGCCCTCCCTCCACAGGCCTCTCCTGTCCCCTTGGCTGAAGCCGAGCCCGGCACTGGGGGTTGGTGCCTGCGCAGGAGCCTTGAGTCTCTGGACAGGCCCCGTGCCAGCTGGGACCTGAGCCCCAGCCCAGCTGCAAGCCCTGCGCTCAAGTTCCTTGGCCTTGCCCAGGTCAGCTAAGAGGGAGGAGAAGATGGTCGTCAGCACAGCGGGAAGCAATAGTGCCGACACCTGGCAGCGGGAGAAGCGCCTCCAACAGCCCCGTGGGATCTAAGCCCCCTCTGGCTCCAGCCGCCGCCCCAGCCAGGCCTCTCCCCGCCCCCCCACGGCCGAGCCAGGACCAAGGCACAGGCGCCCAAGCCCGCCGGGCAGGCCACGCCCCCAGCCGCCCCCGCCCCCGGGCGCCCGGCGCCCCGCCCCCGGCAGACTCGCCCCGCCCACGCCCCGCCCCGCCTCCGTTGCTCTGGAGACCGTGGCTGCCGGCGGGAGGGGCCTAAGGCCTGGAGGTGGAAGACAGTGGTGATGAGGGGGAGAATTCTCCACTCGGGAGTTGTCCCCAGTGGTAGTGGCGGGACACGTGCGGCCACTAGACATCCTGCCGAAACCCACCCAAGGCACTCCCCGGAGCGTGTCGACTGCCAGGAAAACTCACCCGCCGGGCTTAGGGGTTAGCGGGGTTCGAAAACGCACACATCGAGTGCCCGCAAGAGGCCACGGGAAGGAAAGGGGTCGCTGGCCTGCTAGGACCCTGCTGGGTGGGGGCTGTGCTGGAAGAGAACCTCTGCTATGGTGTCGTGGACTGTTGTTTTCTCCTCTAAGTCTGATGAAAAGAAGAGACAGAGGAAGGAAGCTCCAGGAACAAGCAAGCGGCTCCGGTGCGGAAACTCAGAGCCCAAACTACCACCGCTAGGGGCCGCGGTTGGGAAAGAATGGTTCCTTCCTGGGTTCCAAGGCAGGGGGAGGGGCAGGGCCCCATGCAGAAGGGGCTGTGGGGGAGGGGACCCCTGGGCCAGTCCCGGGACTGGGCTGAGACCCTCTCTCCATCCGAGAGCGAGGGCTCACCTGGTCCAGGCCAAGAGTCTGCGTTGGGCCAGGCTGCCCCGGTCGGTCCCTCGGAAGAGGGGGCTTCCTCGCCAACCAAAGTCCCCGCGGCCTCGTCAAGCGGGGGCCTACCTAGGGCCGGCGTTGCCCTGCAGGTCTCTCCCACGCCAATGGTCACAGACGTGCTGACTCCCATGGCCGTCACCTCCGCCGTTTTGGGACGGGAAAACCTGGCCTTTCCCACAGGTGGCCTGAGGGCTTCTGCCTTGGCCGCCTGCCAGGCCCGGAGAGGCCTGTCTCTCAGAGAGGAGAGGCTCACAGTCTTCCCCTTCCTCGTCAGTGTCCACTCTTGCTCTGTGTTTCTTCTCTGGGATGAGAGGGGCGGGCCCCTGAGCACCCAGGCGACTCTCAGACATCAGCGTGCCCTTTCTCCTCTCGCCCGACTTTGTGGTACCGTACGAATGAACATTGATCTTTTCTCCGGGTTCGGGGGACCCAAAACGAAGCTGCTTACCTGTTGGGTTGTGAGGCTTTTCAGGGGAAAGCATTTCTGCTCCCTTGAGGCTCACTGCGCTCAATTGGGCTTACAGGTCCGGGTGTTCCGTGTACCAGGGACATTGTAAGCAGGCATCGCGACCGTCCAAAGCAGTTGCATGGGTTGTTTTGGCATTGACTCGAGCCACAGCCGCCAGGGTTTGAAACACACACACGAAAGGAAGAACTCATCATCTGAAGTAGCTTGGGCTCTGCCAGAGCACGCCACGCAGCCAGGTGATTTTCCTATTGGTTGTCGTGCCAAGCTACCATAGCAGGCAATTCCACAGGTATACTGTGCAGAGTTCCAAACGAAAGCAGATAGCCCCTGTCGCCGAGGCGCAGCTGCCTAGGCGATAAAGCCCCAGGCACTGGTGCTCCTGAGGGCTGCGGGGACAGCCAGGTCTACGCCGGTGGCAGGAGGCTCTGGGCCTCAGTGCCCTGCCAGTGGGCCCTACTTGAGTATAGGTGCTCTTGCATGGGGTGGAGTCGGTCTCAGGTGGGCCCTCCCTCCACAGGCCTCTCCTGTCCCCTTGGCTGAAGCCGAGCCCGGCACTGGGGGTTGGTGGCTGCGCAGGAGCCTTGAGTCTCTGGACAGGCCCCGTGCCAGCTGGGACCTGAGCCCCAGCCCAGCTGCAAGCCCTGCGCTCAAGTTCCTTGGCCTTGCCCAGGTCAGCTAAGAGGGAGGAGAAGATGGTCGTCAGCACAGCGGGAAGCAATAGTGCCGACACCTGGCAGCGGGAGAAGCGCCTCCAACAGCCCCGTGGGATCTAAGCCCCCTCTGGCTCCAGCCGCCGCCCCAGCCAGGCCTCTCCCCGCCCCCACACGGCCGAGCCAGGACCAAGGCACAGGCGCCCAAGCCCGCCGGGCAGGCCACGCCCCCAGCCGCCCCCGCCCCCGGGCGCCCGGCGCCCCGCCCCCGGCAGACTCGCCCCGCCCACGCCCCGCCCCGCCTCCGTTGCTCTGGAGACCGTGGCTGCCGGCGGGAGGGGCCTAAGGCCTGGAGGTGGAAGACAGTGGTGATGAGGGGGAGAATTCTCCACTCGGGAGTTGTCCCCAGTGGTAGTGGCGGGACACGTGCGGCCACTAGACATCCTGCCGAAACCCACCCAAGGCACTTCCCGGAGCGTGTCGACTGCCAGGAAAACTCACCCGCCGGGCTTAGGGGTTAGCGGGGTTCCCAAACGCACACATCGAGTGCCCGCAAGAGGCCACGGGAAGGAAAGGGGTCGCTGGCCTGCTAGGACCCTGCTGGGTGGGGGCTGTGCTGGAAGAGAACCTCTGCTATGGTGTCGTGGACTGTTGTTTTCTCCTCTAAGTCTGATGAAAAGAAGAGACAGAGGAAGGAAGCTCCAGGAACAAGCAAGCGGCTCCGGTGCGGAAACTCAGAGCCCAAACTACCACCGCTAGGGGCCGCGGTTGGGAAAGAATGGTTCCTTCCTGGGTTCCAAGGCAGGGGGAGGGGCAGGGCCCCATGCAGAAGGGGCTGTGGGGGAGGGGACCCCTGGGCCAGTCCCGGGACTGGGCTGAGACCCTCTCTCCATCCGAGAGCGAGGGCTCACCTGGTCCAGGCCAAGAGTCTGCGTTGGGCCAGGCTGCCCCGGTCGGTCCCTCGGAAGAGGGGGCTTCCTCGCCAACCAAAGTCCCCGCGGCCTCGTCAAGCGGGGGCCTACCTAGGGCCGGCGTTGCCCTGCAGGTCTCTCCCACGCCAATGGTCACAGACGTGCTGACTCCCATGGCCGTCACCTCCGCCGTTTTGGGACGGGAAAACCTGGCCTTTCCCACAGGTGGCCTGAGGGCTTCTGCCTTGGCCGCCTGCCAGGCCCGGAGAGGCCTGTCTCTCAGAGAGGAGAGGCTCACAGTCTTCCCCTTCCTCGTCAGTGTCCACTCTTGCTCTGTGTTTCTTCTCTGGGATGAGAGGGGCGGGCCCCTGAGCACCCAGGCGACTCTCAGACATCAGCGTGCCCTTTCTCCTCTCGCCCGACTTTGTGGTACCGTACGAATGAACATTGATCTTTTCTCCGGGTTCGGGGGACCCAAAACGAAGCTGCTTACCTGTTGGGTTGTGAGGCTTTTCAGGGGAAAGCATTTCTGCTCCCTTGAGGCTCACTGCGCTCAATTGGGCTTACAGGTCCGGGTGTTCCGTGTACCAGGGACATTGTAAGCAGGCATCGCGACCGTCCAAAGCAGTTGCATGGGTTGTTTTGGCATTGACTCGAGCCACAGCCGCCAGGGTTTGAAACACACACACGAAAGGAAGAACTCATCATCTGAAGTAGCTTGGGCTCTGCCAGAGCACGCCACGCAGCCAGGTGATTTTCCTATTGGTTGTCGTGCCAAGCTACCATAGCAGGCAATTCCACAGGTATACTGTGCAGAGTTCCAAACGAAAGCAGATAGCCCCTGTCGCCGAGGCGCAGCTGCCTAGGCGATAAAGCCCCAGGCACTGGTGCTCCTGAGGGCTGCGGGGACAGCCAGGTCTACGCCGGTGGCAGGAGGCTCTGGGCCTCAGTGCCCTGCCAGTGGGCCCTACTTGAGTATAGGTGCTCTTGCATGGGGTGGAGTCGGTCTCAGGTGGGCCCTCCCTCCACAGGCCTCTCCTGTCCCCTTGGCTGAAGCCGAGCCCGGCACTGGGGGTTGGTGGCTGCGCAGGAGCCTTGAGTCTCTGGACAGGCCCCGTGCCAGCTGGGACCTGAGCCCCAGCCCAGCTGCAAGCCCTGCGCTCAAGTTCCTTGGCCTTGCCCAGGTCAGCTAAGAGGGAGGAGAAGATGGTCGTCAGCACAGCGGGAAGCAATAGTGCCGACACCTGGCAGCGGGAGAAGCGCCTCCAACAGCCCCGTGGGATCTAAGCCCCCTCTGGCTCCAGCCGCCGCCCCAGCCAGGCCTCTCCCCGCCCCCCCACGGCCGAGCCAGGACCAAGGCACAGGCGCCCAAGCCCGCCGGGCAGGCCACGCCCCCAGCCGCCCCCGCCCCCGGGCGCCCGGCGCCCCGCCCCCGGCAGACTCGCCCCGCCCACGCCCCGCCCCGCCTCCGTTGCTCTGGAGACCGTGGCTGCCGGCGGGAGGGGCCTAAGGCCTGGAGGTGGAAGACAGTGGTGATGAGGGGGAGAATTCTCCACTCGGGAGTTGTCCCCAGTGGTAGTGGCGGGACACGTGCGGCCACTAGACATCCTGCCGAAACCCACCCAAGGCACTTCCCGGAGCGTGTCGACTGCCAGGAAAACTCACCCGCCGGGCTTAGGGGTTAGCGGGGTTCGAAAACGCACACATCGAGTGCCCGCAAGAGGCCACGGGAAGGAAAGGGGTCGCTGGCCTGCTAGGACCCTGCTGGGTGGGGGCTGTGCTGGAAGAGAACCTCTGCTATGGTGTCGTGGACTGTTGTTTTCTCCTCTAAGTCTGATGAAAAGAAGAGACAGAGGAAGGAAGCTCCAGGAACAAGCAAGCGGCTCCGGTGCGGAAACTCAGAGCCCAAACTACCACCGCTAGGGGCCGCGGTTGGGAAAGAATGGTTCCTTCCTGGGTTCCAAGGCAGGGGGAGGGGCAGGGCCCCATGCAGAAGGGGCTGTGGGGGAGGGGACCCCTGGGCCAGTCCCGGGACTGGGCTGAGACCCTCTCTCCATCCGAGAGCGAGGGCTCACCTGGTCCAGGCCAAGAGTCTGCGTTGGGCCAGGCTGCCCCGGTCGGTCCCTCGGAAGAGGGGGCTTCCTCGCCAACCAAAGTCCCCGCGGCCTCGTCAAGCGGGGGCCTACCTAGGGCCGGCGTTGCCCTGCAGGTCTCTCCCACGCCAATGGTCACAGACGTGCTGACTCCCATGGCCGTCACCTCCGCCGTTTTGGGACGGGAAAACCTGGCCTTTCCCACAGGTGGCCTGAGGGCTTCTGCCTTGGCCGCCTGCCAGGCCCGGAGAGGCCTGTCTCTCAGAGAGGAGAGGCTCACAGTCTTCCCCTTCCTCGTCAGTGTCCACTCTTGCTCTGTGTTTCTTCTCTGGGATGAGAGGGGCGGGCCCCTGAGCACCCAGGCGACTCTCAGACATCAGCGTGCCCTTTCTCCTCTCGCCCGACTTTGTGGTACCGTACGAATGAACATTGATCTTTTCTCCGGGTTCGGGGGACCCAAAACGAAGCTGCTTACCTGTTGGGTTGTGAGGCTTTTCAGGGGAAAGCATTTCTGCTCCCTTGAGGCTCACTGCGCTCAATTGGGCTTACAGGTCCGGGTGTTCCGTGTACCAGGGACATTGTAAGCAGGCATCGCGACCGTCCAAAGCAGTTGCATGGGTTGTTTTGGCATTGACTCGAGCCACAGCCGCCAGGGTTTGAAACACACACACGAAAGGAAGAACTCATCATCTGAAGTAGCTTGGGCTCTGCCAGAGCACGCCACGCAGCCAGGTGATTTTCCTATTGGTTGTCGTGCCAAGCTACCATAGCAGGCAATTCCACAGGTATACTGTGCAGAGTTCCAAACGAAAGCAGATAGCCCCTGTCGCCGAGGCGCAGCTGCCTAGGCGATAAAGCCCCAGGCACTGGTGCTCCTGAGGGCTGCGGGGACAGCCAGGTCTACGCCGGTGGCAGGAGGCTCTGGGCCTCAGTGCCCTGCCAGTGGGCCCTACTTGAGTATAGGTGCTCTTGCATGGGGTGGAGTCGGTCTCAGGTGGGCCCTCCCTCCACAGGCCTCTCCTGTCCCCTTGGCTGAAGCCGAGCCCGGCACTGGGGGTTGGTGGCTGCGCAGGAGCCTTGAGTCTCTGGACAGGCCCCGTGCCAGCTGGGACCTGAGCCCCAGCCCAGCTGCAAGCCCTGCGCTCAAGTTCCTTGGCCTTGCCCAGGTCAGCTAAGAGGGAGGAGAAGATGGTCGTCAGCACAGCGGGAAGCAATAGTGCCGACACCTGGCAGCGGGAGAAGCGCCTCCAACAGCCCCGTGGGATCTAAGCCCCCTCTGGCTCCAGCCGCCGCCCCAGCCAGGCCTCTCCCCGCCCCCCCACGGCCGAGCCAGGACCAAGGCACAGGCGCCCAAGCCCGCCGGGCAGGCCACGCCCCCAGCCGCCCCCGCCCCCGGGCGCCCGGCGCCCCGCCCCCGGCAGACTCGCCCCGCCCACGCCCCGCCCCGCCTCCGTTGCTCTGGAGACCGTGGCTGCCGGCGGGAGGGGCCTAAGGCCTGGAGGTGGAAGACAGTGGTGATGAGGGGGAGAATTCTCCACTCGGGAGTTGTCCCCAGTGGTAGTGGCGGGACACGTGCGGCCACTAGACATCCTGCCGAAACCCACCCAAGGCACTCCCCGGAGCGTGTCGACTGCCAGGAAAACTCACCCGCCGGGCTTAGGGGTTAGCGGGGTTCCCAAACGCACACATCGAGTGCCCGCAAGAGGCCACGGGAAGGAAAGGGGTCGCTGGCCTGCTAGGACCCTGCTGGGTGGGGGCTGTGCTGGAAGAGAACCTCTGCTATGGTGTCGTGGACTGTTGTTTTCTCCTCTAAGTCTGATGAAAAGAAGAGACAGAGGAAGGAAGCTCCAGGAACAAGCAAGCGGCTCCGGTGCGGAAACTCAGAGCCCAAACTACCACCGCTAGGGGCCGCGGTTGGGAAAGAATGGTTCCTTCCTGGGTTCCAAGGCAGGGGGAGGGGCAGGGCCCCATGCAGAAGGGGCTGTGGGGGAGGGGACCCCTGGGCCAGTCCCGGGACTGGGCTGAGACCCTCTCTCCATCCGAGAGCGAGGGCTCACCTGGTCCAGGCCAAGAGTCTGCGTTGGGCCAGGCTGCCCCGGTCGGTCCCTCGGAAGAGGGGGCTTCCTCGCCAACCAAAGTCCCCGCGGCCTCGTCAAGCGGGGGCCTACCTAGGGCCGGCGTTGCCCTGCAGGTCTCTCCCACGCCAATGGTCACAGACGTGCTGACTCCCATGGCCGTCACCTCCGCCGTTTTGGGACGGGAAAACCTGGCCTTTCCCACAGGTGGCCTGAGGGCTTCTGCCTTGGCCGCCTGCCAGGCCCGGAGAGGCCTGTCTCTCAGAGAGGAGAGGCTCACAGTCTTCCCCTTCCTCGTCAGTGTCCACTCTTGCTCTGTGTTTCTTCTCTGGGATGAGAGGGGCGGGCCCCTGAGCACCCAGGCGACTCTCAGACATCAGCGTGCCCTTTCTCCTCTCGCCCGACTTTGTGGTACCGTACGAATGAACATTGATCTTTTCTCCGGGTTCGGGGGACCCAAAACGAAGCTGCTTACCTGTTGGGTTGTGAGGCTTTTCAGGGGAAAGCATTTCTGCTCCCTTGAGGCTCACTGCGCTCAATTGGGCTTACAGGTCCGGGTGTTCCGTGTACCAGGGACATTGTAAGCAGGCATCGCGACCGTCCAAAGCAGTTGCATGGGTTGTTTTGGCATTGACTCGAGCCACAGCCGCCAGGGTTTGAAACACACACACGAAAGGAAGAACTCATCATCTGAAGTAGCTTGGGCTCTGCCAGAGCACGCCACGCAGCCAGGTGATTTTCCTATTGGTTGTCGTGCCAAGCTACCATAGCAGGCAATTCCACAGGTATACTGTGCAGAGTTCCAAACGAAAGCAGATAGCCCCTGTCGCCGAGGCGCAGCTGCCTAGGCGATAAAGCCCCAGGCACTGGTGCTCCTGAGGGCTGCGGGGACAGCCAGGTCTACGCCGGTGGCAGGAGGCTCTGGGCCTCAGTGCCCTGCCAGTGGGCCCTACTTGAGTATAGGTGCTCTTGCATGGGGTGGAGTCGGTCTCAGGTGGGCCCTCCCTCCACAGGCCTCTCCTGTCCCCTTGGCTGAAGCCGAGCCCGGCACTGGGGGTTGGTGGCTGCGCAGGAGCCTTGAGTCTCTGGACAGGCCCCGTGCCAGCTGGGACCTGAGCCCCAGCCCAGCTGCAAGCCCTGCGCTCAAGTTCCTTGGCCTTGCCCAGGTCAGCTAAGAGGGAGGAGAAGATGGTCGTCAGCACAGCGGGAAGCAATAGTGCCGACACCTGGCAGCGGGAGAAGCGCCTCCAACAGCCCCGTGGGATCTAAGCCCCCTCTGGCTCCAGCCGCCGCCCCAGCCAGGCCTCTCCCCGCCCCCCCACGGCCGAGCCAGGACCAAGGCACAGGCGCCCAAGCCCGCCGGGCAGGCCACGCCCCCAGCCGCCCCCGCCCCCGGGCGCCCGGCGCCCCGCCCCCGGCAGACTCGCCCCGCCCACGCCCCGCCCCGCCTCCGTTGCTCTGGAGACCGTGGCTGCCGGCGGGAGGGGCCTAAGGCCTGGAGGTGGAAGACAGTGGTGATGAGGGGGAGAATTCTCCACTCGGGAGTTGTCCCCAGTGGTAGTGGCGGGACACGTGCGGCCACTAGACATCCTGCCGAAACCCACCCAAGGCACTTCCCGGAGCGTGTCGACTGCCAGGAAAACTCACCCGCCGGGCTTAGGGGTTAGCGGGGTTCCCAAACGCACACATCGAGTGCCCGCAAGAGGCCACGGGAAGGAAAGGGGTCGCTGGCCTGCTAGGACCCTGCTGGGTGGGGGCTGTGCTGGAAGAGAACCTCTGCTATGGTGTCGTGGACTGTTGTTTTCTCCTCTAAGTCTGATGAAAAGAAGAGACAGAGGAAGGAAGCTCCAGGAACAAGCAAGCGGCTCCGGTGCGGAAACTCAGAGCCCAAACTACCACCGCTAGGGGCCGCGGTTGGGAAAGAATGGTTCCTTCCTGGGTTCCAAGGCAGGGGGAGGGGCAGGGCCCCATGCAGAAGGGGCTGTGGGGGAGGGGACCCCTGGGCCAGTCCCGGGACTGGGCTGAGACCCTCTCTCCATCCGAGAGCGAGGGCTCACCTGGTCCAGGCCAAGAGTCTGCGTTGGGCCAGGCTGCCCCGGTCGGTCCCTCGGAAGAGGGGGCTTCCTCGCCAACCAAAGTCCCCGCGGCCTCGTCAAGCGGGGGCCTACCTAGGGCCGGCGTTGCCCTGCAGGTCTCTCCCACGCCAATGGTCACAGACGTGCTGACTCCCATGGCCGTCACCTCCGCCGTTTTGGGACGGGAAAACCTGGCCTTTCCCACAGGTGGCCTGAGGGCTTCTGCCTTGGCCGCCTGCCAGGCCCGGAGAGGCCTGTCTCTCAGAGAGGAGAGGCTCACAGTCTTCCCCTTCCTCGTCAGTGTCCACTCTTGCTCTGTGTTTCTTCTCTGGGATGAGAGGGGCGGGCCCCTGAGCACCCAGGCGACTCTCAGACATCAGCGTGCCCTTTCTCCTCTCGCCCGACTTTGTGGTACCGTACGAATGAACATTGATCTTTTCTCCGGGTTCGGGGGACCCAAAACGAAGCTGCTTACCTGTTGGGTTGTGAGGCTTTTCAGGGGAAAGCATTTCTGCTCCCTTGAGGCTCACTGCGCTCAATTGGGCTTACAGGTCCGGGTGTTCCGTGTACCAGGGACATTGTAAGCAGGCATCGCGACCGTCCAAAGCAGTTGCATGGGTTGTTTTGGCATTGACTCGAGCCACAGCCGCCAGGGTTTGAAACACACACACGAAAGGAAGAACTCATCATCTGAAGTAGCTTGGGCTCTGCCAGAGCACGCCACGCAGCCAGGTGATTTTCCTATTGGTTGTCGTGCCAAGCTACCATAGCAGGCAATTCCACAGGTATACTGTGCAGAGTTCCAAACGAAAGCAGATAGCCCCTGTCGCCGAGGCGCAGCTGCCTAGGCGATAAAGCCCCAGGCACTGGTGCTCCTGAGGGCTGCGGGGACAGCCAGGTCTACGCCGGTGGCAGGAGGCTCTGGGCCTCAGTGCCCTGCCAGTGGGCCCTACTTGAGTATAGGTGCTCTTGCATGGGGTGGAGTCGGTCTCAGGTGGGCCCTCCCTCCACAGGCCTCTCCTGTCCCCTTGGCTGAAGCCGAGCCCGGCACTGGGGGTTGGTGCCTGCGCAGGAGCCTTGAGTCTCTGGACAGGCCCCGTGCCAGCTGGGACCTGAGCCCCAGCCCAGCTGCAAGCCCTGCGCTCAAGTTCCTTGGCCTTGCCCAGGTCAGCTAAGAGGGAGGAGAAGATGGTCGTCAGCACAGCGGGAAGCAATAGTGCCGACACCTGGCAGCGGGAGAAGCGCCTCCAACAGCCCCGTGGGATCTAAGCCCCCTCTGGCTCCAGCCGCCGCCCCAGCCAGGCCTCTCCCCGCCCCCCCACGGCCGAGCCAGGACCAAGGCACAGGCGCCCAAGCCCGCCGGGCAGGCCACGCCCCCAGCCGCCCCCGCCCCCGGGCGCCCGGCGCCCCGCCCCCGGCAGACTCGCCCCGCCCACGCCCCGCCCCGCCTCCGTTGCTCTGGAGACCGTGGCTGCCGGCGGGAGGGGCCTAAGGCCTGGAGGTGGAAGACAGTGGTGATGAGGGGGAGAATTCTCCACTCGGGAGTTGTCCCCAGTGGTAGTGGCGGGACACGTGCGGCCACTAGACATCCTGCCGAAACCCACCCAAGGCACTCCCCGGAGCGTGTCGACTGCCAGGAAAACTCACCCGCCGGGCTTAGGGGTTAGCGGGGTTCGAAAACGCACACATCGAGTGCCCGCAAGAGGCCACGGGAAGGAAAGGGGTCGCTGGCCTGCTAGGACCCTGCTGGGTGGGGGCTGTGCTGGAAGAGAACCTCTGCTATGGTGTCGTGGACTGTTGTTTTCTCCTCTAAGTCTGATGAAAAGAAGAGACAGAGGAAGGAAGCTCCAGGAACAAGCAAGCGGCTCCGGTGCGGAAACTCAGAGCCCAAACTACCACCGCTAGGGGCCGCGGTTGGGAAAGAATGGTTCCTTCCTGGGTTCCAAGGCAGGGGGAGGGGCAGGGCCCCATGCAGAAGGGGCTGTGGGGGAGGGGACCCCTGGGCCAGTCCCGGGACTGGGCTGAGACCCTCTCTCCATCCGAGAGCGAGGGCTCACCTGGTCCAGGCCAAGAGTCTGCGTTGGGCCAGGCTGCCCCGGTCGGTCCCTCGGAAGAGGGGGCTTCCTCGCCAACCAAAGTCCCCGCGGCCTCGTCAAGCGGGGGCCTACCTAGGGCCGGCGTTGCCCTGCAGGTCTCTCCCACGCCAATGGTCACAGACGTGCTGACTCCCATGGCCGTCACCTCCGCCGTTTTGGGACGGGAAAACCTGGCCTTTCCCACAGGTGGCCTGAGGGCTTCTGCCTTGGCCGCCTGCCAGGCCCGGAGAGGCCTGTCTCTCAGAGAGGAGAGGCTCACAGTCTTCCCCTTCCTCGTCAGTGTCCACTCTTGCTCTGTGTTTCTTCTCTGGGATGAGAGGGGCGGGCCCCTGAGCACCCAGGCGACTCTCAGACATCAGCGTGCCCTTTCTCCTCTCGCCCGACTTTGTGGTACCGTACGAATGAACATTGATCTTTTCTCCGGGTTCGGGGGACCCAAAACGAAGCTGCTTACCTGTTGGGTTGTGAGGCTTTTCAGGGGAAAGCATTTCTGCTCCCTTGAGGCTCACTGCGCTCAATTGGGCTTACAGGTCCGGGTGTTCCGTGTACCAGGGACATTGTAAGCAGGCATCGCGACCGTCCAAAGCAGTTGCATGGGTTGTTTTGGCATTGACTCGAGCCACAGCCGCCAGGGTTTGAAAC
Organism: Dasypus novemcinctus; assembly: GCF_030445035.2. Classification (NCBI taxonomy): domain Eukaryota; kingdom Metazoa; phylum Chordata; class Mammalia; order Cingulata; family Dasypodidae; genus Dasypus; species Dasypus novemcinctus. The sequence goes on from NW_026688219.1 coordinate 168,419, forward strand.
ACACACACGAAAGGAAGAACTCATCATCTGAAGTAGCTTGGGCTCTGCCAGAGCACGCCACGCAGCCAGGTGATTTTCCTATTGGTTGTCGTGCCAAGCTACCATAGCAGGCAATTCCACAGGTATACTGTGCAGAGTTCCAAACGAAAGCAGATAGCCCCTGTCGCCGAGGCGCAGCTGCCTAGGCGATAAAGCCCCAGGCACTGGTGCTCCTGAGGGCTGCGGGGACAGCCAGGTCTACGCCGGTGGCAGGAGGCTCTGGGCCTCAGTGCCCTGCCAGTGGGCCCTACTTGAGTATAGGTGCTCTTGCATGGGGTGGAGTCGGTCTCAGGTGGGCCCTCCCTCCACAGGCCTCTCCTGTCCCCTTGGCTGAAGCCGAGCCCGGCACTGGGGGTTGGTGGCTGCGCAGGAGCCTTGAGTCTCTGGACAGGCCCCGTGCCAGCTGGGACCTGAGCCCCAGCCCAGCTGCAAGCCCTGCGCTCAAGTTCCTTGGCCTTGCCCAGGTCAGCTAAGAGGGAGGAGAAGATGGTCGTCAGCACAGCGGGAAGCAATAGTGCCGACACCTGGCAGCGGGAGAAGCGCCTCCAACAGCCCCGTGGGATCTAAGCCCCCTCTGGCTCCAGCCGCCGCCCCAGCCAGGCCTCTCCCCGCCCCCACACGGCCGAGCCAGGACCAAGGCACAGGCGCCCAAGCCCGCCGGGCAGGCCACGCCCCCAGCCGCCCCCGCCCCCGGGCGCCCGGCGCCCCGCCCCCGGCAGACTCGCCCCGCCCACGCCCCGCCCCGCCTCCGTTGCTCTGGAGACCGTGGCTGCCGGCGGGAGGGGCCTAAGGCCTGGAGGTGGAAGACAGTGGTGATGAGGGGGAGAATTCTCCACTCGGGAGTTGTCCCCAGTGGTAGTGGCGGGACACGTGCGGCCACTAGACATCCTGCCGAAACCCACCCAAGGCACTTCCCGGAGCGTGTCGACTGCCAGGAAAACTCACCCGCCGGGCTTAGGGGTTAGCGGGGTTCCCAAACGCACACATCGAGTGCCCGCAAGAGGCCACGGGAAGGAAAGGGGTCGCTGGCCTGCTAGGACCCTGCTGGGTGGGGGCTGTGCTGGAAGAGAACCTCTGCTATGGTGTCGTGGACTGTTGTTTTCTCCTCTAAGTCTGATGAAAAGAAGAGACAGAGGAAGGAAGCTCCAGGAACAAGCAAGCGGCTCCGGTGCGGAAACTCAGAGCCCAAACTACCACCGCTAGGGGCCGCGGTTGGGAAAGAATGGTTCCTTCCTGGGTTCCAAGGCAGGGGGAGGGGCAGGGCCCCATGCAGAAGGGGCTGTGGGGGAGGGGACCCCTGGGCCAGTCCCGGGACTGGGCTGAGACCCTCTCTCCATCCGAGAGCGAGGGCTCACCTGGTCCAGGCCAAGAGTCTGCGTTGGGCCAGGCTGCCCCGGTCGGTCCCTCGGAAGAGGGGGCTTCCTCGCCAACCAAAGTCCCCGCGGCCTCGTCAAGCGGGGGCCTACCTAGGGCCGGCGTTGCCCTGCAGGTCTCTCCCACGCCAATGGTCACAGACGTGCTGACTCCCATGGCCGTCACCTCCGCCGTTTTGGGACGGGAAAACCTGGCCTTTCCCACAGGTGGCCTGAGGGCTTCTGCCTTGGCCGCCTGCCAGGCCCGGAGAGGCCTGTCTCTCAGAGAGGAGAGGCTCACAGTCTTCCCCTTCCTCGTCAGTGTCCACTCTTGCTCTGTGTTTCTTCTCTGGGATGAGAGGGGCGGGCCCCTGAGCACCCAGGCGACTCTCAGACATCAGCGTGCCCTTTCTCCTCTCGCCCGACTTTGTGGTACCGTACGAATGAACATTGATCTTTTCTCCGGGTTCGGGGGACCCAAAACGAAGCTGCTTACCTGTTGGGTTGTGAGGCTTTTCAGGGGAAAGCATTTCTGCTCCCTTGAGGCTCACTGCGCTCAATTGGGCTTACAGGTCCGGGTGTTCCGTGTACCAGGGACATTGTAAGCAGGCATCGCGACCGTCCAAAGCAGTTGCATGGGTTGTTTTGGCATTGACTCGAGCCACAGCCGCCAGGGTTTGAAACACACACACGAAAGGAAGAACTCATCATCTGAAGTAGCTTGGGCTCTGCCAGAGCACGCCACGCAGCCAGGTGATTTTCCTATTGGTTGTCGTGCCAAGCTACCATAGCAGGCAATTCCACAGGTATACTGTGCAGAGTTCCAAACGAAAGCAGATAGCCCCTGTCGCCGAGGCGCAGCTGCCTAGGCGATAAAGCCCCAGGCACTGGTGCTCCTGAGGGCTGCGGGGACAGCCAGGTCTACGCCGGTGGCAGGAGGCTCTGGGCCTCAGTGCCCTGCCAGTGGGCCCTACTTGAGTATAGGTGCTCTTGCATGGGGTGGAGTCGGTCTCAGGTGGGCCCTCCCTCCACAGGCCTCTCCTGTCCCCTTGGCTGAAGCCGAGCCCGGCACTGGGGGTTGGTGGCTGCGCAGGAGCCTTGAGTCTCTGGACAGGCCCCGTGCCAGCTGGGACCTGAGCCCCAGCCCAGCTGCAAGCCCTGCGCTCAAGTTCCTTGGCCTTGCCCAGGTCAGCTAAGAGGGAGGAGAAGATGGTCGTCAGCACAGCGGGAAGCAATAGTGCCGACACCTGGCAGCGGGAGAAGCGCCTCCAACAGCCCCGTGGGATCTAAGCCCCCTCTGGCTCCAGCCGCCGCCCCAGCCAGGCCTCTCCCCGCCCCCCCACGGCCGAGCCAGGACCAAGGCACAGGCGCCCAAGCCCGCCGGGCAGGCCACGCCCCCAGCCGCCCCCGCCCCCGGGCGCCCGGCGCCCCGCCCCCGGCAGACTCGCCCCGCCCACGCCCCGCCCCGCCTCCGTTGCTCTGGAGACCGTGGCTGCCGGCGGGAGGGGCCTAAGGCCTGGAGGTGGAAGACAGTGGTGATGAGGGGGAGAATTCTCCACTCGGGAGTTGTCCCCAGTGGTAGTGGCGGGACACGTGCGGCCACTAGACATCCTGCCGAAACCCACCCAAGGCACTTCCCGGAGCGTGTCGACTGCCAGGAAAACTCACCCGCCGGGCTTAGGGGTTAGCGGGGTTCGAAAACGCACACATCGAGTGCCCGCAAGAGGCCACGGGAAGGAAAGGGGTCGCTGGCCTGCTAGGACCCTGCTGGGTGGGGGCTGTGCTGGAAGAGAACCTCTGCTATGGTGTCGTGGACTGTTGTTTTCTCCTCTAAGTCTGATGAAAAGAAGAGACAGAGGAAGGAAGCTCCAGGAACAAGCAAGCGGCTCCGGTGCGGAAACTCAGAGCCCAAACTACCACCGCTAGGGGCCGCGGTTGGGAAAGAATGGTTCCTTCCTGGGTTCCAAGGCAGGGGGAGGGGCAGGGCCCCATGCAGAAGGGGCTGTGGGGGAGGGGACCCCTGGGCCAGTCCCGGGACTGGGCTGAGACCCTCTCTCCATCCGAGAGCGAGGGCTCACCTGGTCCAGGCCAAGAGTCTGCGTTGGGCCAGGCTGCCCCGGTCGGTCCCTCGGAAGAGGGGGCTTCCTCGCCAACCAAAGTCCCCGCGGCCTCGTCAAGCGGGGGCCTACCTAGGGCCGGCGTTGCCCTGCAGGTCTCTCCCACGCCAATGGTCACAGACGTGCTGACTCCCATGGCCGTCACCTCCGCCGTTTTGGGACGGGAAAACCTGGCCTTTCCCACAGGTGGCCTGAGGGCTTCTGCCTTGGCCGCCTGCCAGGCCCGGAGAGGCCTGTCTCTCAGAGAGGAGAGGCTCACAGTCTTCCCCTTCCTCGTCAGTGTCCACTCTTGCTCTGTGTTTCTTCTCTGGGATGAGAGGGGCGGGCCCCTGAGCACCCAGGCGACTCTCAGACATCAGCGTGCCCTTTCTCCTCTCGCCCGACTTTGTGGTACCGTACGAATGAACATTGATCTTTTCTCCGGGTTCGGGGGACCCAAAACGAAGCTGCTTACCTGTTGGGTTGTGAGGCTTTTCAGGGGAAAGCATTTCTGCTCCCTTGAGGCTCACTGCGCTCAATTGGGCTTACAGGTCCGGGTGTTCCGTGTACCAGGGACATTGTAAGCAGGCATCGCGACCGTCCAAAGCAGTTGCATGGGTTGTTTTGGCATTGACTCGAGCCACAGCCGCCAGGGTTTGAAACACACACACGAAAGGAAGAACTCATCATCTGAAGTAGCTTGGGCTCTGCCAGAGCACGCCACGCAGCCAGGTGATTTTCCTATTGGTTGTCGTGCCAAGCTACCATAGCAGGCAATTCCACAGGTATACTGTGCAGAGTTCCAAACGAAAGCAGATAGCCCCTGTCGCCGAGGCGCAGCTGCCTAGGCGATAAAGCCCCAGGCACTGGTGCTCCTGAGGGCTGCGGGGACAGCCAGGTCTACGCCGGTGGCAGGAGGCTCTGGGCCTCAGTGCCCTGCCAGTGGGCCCTACTTGAGTATAGGTGCTCTTGCATGGGGTGGAGTCGGTCTCAGGTGGGCCCTCCCTCCACAGGCCTCTCCTGTCCCCTTGGCTGAAGCCGAGCCCGGCACTGGGGGTTGGTGCCTGCGCAGGAGCCTTGAGTCTCTGGACAGGCCCCGTGCCAGCTGGGACCTGAGCCCCAGCCCAGCTGCAAGCCCTGCGCTCAAGTTCCTTGGCCTTGCCCAGGTCAGCTAAGAGGGAGGAGAAGATGGTCGTCAGCACAGCGGGAAGCAATAGTACCGACACCTGGCAGCGGGAGAAGCGCCTCCAACAGCCCCGTGGGATCTAAGCCCCCTCTGGCTCCAGCCGCCGCCCCAGCCAGGCCTCTCCCCGCCCCCCCACGGCCGAGCCAGGACCAAGGCACAGGCGCCCAAGCCCGCCGGGCAGGCCACGCCCCCAGCCGCCCCCGCCCCCGGGCGCCCGGCGCCCCGCCCCCGGCAGACTCGCCCCGCCCCCGGCAGATTCGCCCCGCCCACACCCCGCCCCGCCTCCGTTGCTCTGGAGACCGTGGCTGCCGGCGGGAGGGGCCTAAGTCCTGGAGGTGGAAGACAGTGGTGATGAGGGGGAGAATTCTCCACTCGGGAGTTGTCCCCAGTGGTAGTGGCGGGACACGTGCGGCCACTAGACATCCTGCCGAAACCCACCCAAGGCACTTCCCGGAGCGTGTCGACTGCCAGGAAAACTCACCCGCCGGGCTTAGGGGTTAGCGGGGTTCCCAAACGCACACATCGAGTGCCCGCAAGAGGCCACGGGAAGGAAAGGGGTCGCTGGCCTGCTGGAACCCTGCTGGGTGGGGGCTGTGCTGGAAGAGAACCTCTGCTATGGTGTCGTGGACTGTTGTTTTCTCCTCTAAGTCTGATGAAAAGAAGAGACAGAGGAAGGAAGCTCCAGGAACAAGCAAGCGGCTCCGGTGCGGAAACTCAGAGCCCAAACTACCACCGCTAGGGGCCGCTGTTGGGAAAGAATGGTTCCTTCCTGGGTTCCAAGGCAGGGGGAGGGGCAGGGCCCCTTGCAGAAGGGGCTGTGGGGGAGGGGACCCCTGGGCCAGTCTCTCCATCCCAGAGCGAGGGCTCACCTGGTCCAGGCCAAGAGTCTGCGTTGGGCCAGGCTGCCCCGGTCGGTCCCTCGGAAGAGGGGGCTTCCTCGCCAACCAAAGTCCCCGCGGCCTCGTCAAGCGGGGGCCTACCTAGGGCCGGCGTTGCCCTGCAGGTCTCTCCCACGCCAATGGTCACAGACGTGCTGACTCCCATGGCCGTCACCTCCGCCGTTTTGGGACGGGAAAACCTGGCCTTTCCCACAGGTGGCCTGAGGGCTTCTGCCTTGGCCGCCTGCCAGGCCCGGAGAGGCCTGTCTCTCAGAGAGGAGAGGCTCACAGTCTTCCCCTTCCTCGTCAGTGTCCACTCTTGCTCTGTGTTTCTTCTCTGGGATGAGAGGGTCGGGCCCCTGAGCACCCAGGCGACTCTCAGACATCAGCGTGCCCTTTCTCCTCTCGCCCGACTTTGTGGTACCGTACGAATGAACATTGATCTTTTCTCCGGGTTCGGGGGACCCAAAACGAAGCTGCTTACCTGTTGGGTTGTGAGGCTTTTCAGGGGAAAGCATTTCTGCTCCCTTGAGGCTCACTGCGCTCAATTGGGCTTACAGGTCCGGGTGTTCCGTGTACCAGGGACATTGTAAGCAGGCATCGCGACCGTCCAAAGCAGTTGCATGGGTTGTTTTGGCATTGACTCGAGCCACAGCCGCCAGGGTTTGAAACACACACACGAAAGGAAGAACTCATCATCTGAAGTAGCTTGGGCTCTGCCAGAGCACGCCACGCAGCCAGGTGATTTTCCTATTGGTTGTCGTGCCAAGCTACCATAGCAGGCAATTCCACAGGTATACTGTGCAGAGTTCCAAACGAAAGCAGATAGCCCCTGTCGCCGAGGCGCAGCTGCCTAGGCGATAAAGCCCCAGGCACTGGTGCTCCTGAGGGCTGCGGGGACAGCCAGGTCTACGCCGGTGGCAGGAGGCTCTGGGCCTCAGTGCCCTGCCAGTGGGCCCTACTTGAGTATAGGTGCTCTTGCATGGGGTGGAGTCGGTCTCAGGTGGGCCCTCCCTCCACAGGCCTCTCCTGTCCCCTTGGCTGAAGCCGAGCCCGGCACTGGGGGTTGGTGGCTGCGCAGGAGCCTTGAGTCTCTGGACAGGCCCCGTGCCAGCTGGGACCTGAGCCCCAGCCCAGCTGCAAGCCCTGCGCTCAAGTTCCTTGGCCTTGCCCAGGTCAGCTAAGAGGGAGGAGAAGATGGTCGTCAGCACAGCGGGAAGCAATAGTGCCGACACCTGGCAGCGGGAGAAGCGCCTCCAACAGCCCCGTGGGATCTAAGCCCCCTCTGGCTCCAGCCGCCGCCCCAGCCAGGCCTCTCCCCGCCCCCCCACGGCCGAGCCAGGACCAAGGCACAGGCGCCCAAGCCCGCCGGGCAGGCCACGCCCCCAGCCGCCCCCGCCCCCGGGCGCCCGGCGCCCCGCCCCCGGCAGACTCGCCCCGCCCACGCCCCGCCCCGCCTCCGTTGCTCTGGAGACCGTGGCTGCCGGCGGGAGGGGCCTAAGGCCTGGAGGTGGAAGACAGTGGTGATGAGGGGGAGAATTCTCCACTCGGGAGTTGTCCCCAGTGGTAGTGGCGGGACACGTGCGGCCACTAGACATCCTGCCGAAACCCACCCAAGGCACTCCCCGGAGCGTGTCGACTGCCAGGAAAACTCACCCGCCGGGCTTAGGGGTTAGCGGGGTTCCCAAACGCACACATCGAGTGCCCGCAAGAGGCCACGGGAAGGAAAGGGGTCGCTGGCCTGCTAGGACCCTGCTGGGTGGGGGCTGTGCTGGAAGAGAACCTCTGCTATGGTGTCGTGGACTGTTGTTTTCTCCTCTAAGTCTGATGAAAAGAAGAGACAGAGGAAGGAAGCTCCAGGAACAAGCAAGCGGCTCCGGTGCGGAAACTCAGAGCCCAAACTACCACCGCTAGGGGCCGCGGTTGGGAAAGAATGGTTCCTTCCTGGGTTCCAAGGCAGGGGGAGGGGCAGGGCCCCATGCAGAAGGGGCTGTGGGGGAGGGGACCCCTGGGCCAGTCCCGGGACTGGGCTGAGACCCTCTCTCCATCCGAGAGCGAGGGCTCACCTGGTCCAGGCCAAGAGTCTGCGTTGGGCCAGGCTGCCCCGGTCGGTCCCTCGGAAGAGGGGGCTTCCTCGCCAACCAAAGTCCCCGTGGCCTCGTCAAGCGGGGGCCTACCTAGGGCCGGCGTTGCCCTGCAGGTCTCTCCCACGCCAATGGTCACAGACGTGCTGACTCCCATGGCCGTCACCTCCGCCGTTTTGGGACGGGAAAACCTGGCCTTTCCCACAGGTGGCCTGAGGGCTTCTGCCTTGGCCGCCTGCCAGGCCCGGAGAGGCCTGTCTCTCAGAGAGGAGAGGCTCACAGTCTTCCCCTTCCTCGTCAGTGTCCACTCTTGCTCTGTGTTTCTTCTCTGGGATGAGAGGGGCGGGCCCCTGAGCACCCAGGCGACTCTCAGACATCAGCGTGCCCTTTCTCCTCTCGCCCGACTTTGTGGTACCGTACGAATGAACATTGATCTTTTCTCCGGGTTCGGGGGACCCAAAACGAAGCTGCTTACCTGTTGGGTTGTGAGGCTTTTCAGGGGAAAGCATTTCTGCTCCCTTGAGGCTCACTGCGCTCAATTGGGCTTACAGGTCCGGGTGTTCCGTGTACCAGGGACATTGTAAGCAGGCATCGCGACCGTCCAAAGCAGTTGCATGGGTTGTTTTGGCATTGACTCGAGCCACAGCCGCCAGGGTTTGAAACACACACACGAAAGGAAGAACTCATCATCTGAAGTAGCTTGGGCTCTGCCAGAGCACGCCACGCAGCCAGGTGATTTTCCTATTGGTTGTCGTGCCAAGCTACCATAGCAGGCAATTCCACAGGTATACTGTGCAGAGTTCCAAACGAAAGCAGATAGCCCCTGTCGCCGAGGCGCAGCTGCCTAGGCGATAAAGCCCCAGGCACTGGTGCTCCTGAGGGCTGCGGGGACAGCCAGGTCTACGCCGGTGGCAGGAGGCTCTGGGCCTCAGTGCCCTGCCAGTGGGCCCTACTTGAGTATAGGTGCTCTTGCATGGGGTGGAGTCGGTCTCAGGTGGGCCCTCCCTCCACAGGCCTCTCCTGTCCCCTTGGCTGAAGCCGAGCCCGGCACTGGGGGTTGGTGCCTGCGCAGGAGCCTTGAGTCTCTGGACAGGCCCCGTGCCAGCTGGGACCTGAGCCCCAGCCCAGCTGCAAGCCCTGCGCTCAAGTTCCTTGGCCTTGCCCAGGTCAGCTAAGAGGGAGGAGAAGATGGTCGTCAGCACAGCGGGAAGCAATAGTGCCGACACCTGGCAGCGGGAGAAGCGCCTCCAACAGCCCCGTGGGATCTAAGCCCCCTCTGGCTCCAGCCGCCGCCCCAGCCAGGCCTCTCCCCGCCCCCCCACGGCCGAGCCAGGACCAAGGCACAGGCGCCCAAGCCCGCCGGGCAGGCCACGCCCCCAGCCGCCCCCGCCCCCGGGCGCCCGGCGCCCCGCCCCCGGCAGACTCGCCCCGCCCACGCCCCGCCCCGCCTCCGTTGCTCTGGAGACCGTGGCTGCCGGCGGGAGGGGCCTAAGGCCTGGAGGTGGAAGACAGTGGTGATGAGGGGGAGAATTCTCCACTCGGGAGTTGTCCCCAGTGGTAGTGGCGGGACACGTGCGGCCACTAGACATCCTGCCGAAACCCACCCAAGGCACTCCCCGGAGCGTGTCGACTGCCAGGAAAACTCACCCGCCGGGCTTAGTTGTTAGCGGGGTTCCCAAACGCACACATCGAGTGCCCGCAAGAGGCCACGGGAAGGAAAGGGGTCGCTGGCCTGCTAGGACCCTGCTGGGTGGGGGCTGTGCTGGAAGAGAACCTCTGCTATGGTGTCGTGGACTGTTGTTTTCTCCTCTAAGTCTGATGAAAAGAAGAGACAGAGGAAGGAAGCTCCAGGAACAAGCAAGCGGCTCCGGTGCGGAAACTCAGAGCCCAAACTACCACCGCTAGGGGCCGCGGTTGGGAAAGAATGGTTCCTTCCTGGGTTCCAAGGCAGGGGGAGGGGCAGGGCCCCATGCAGAAGGGGCTGTGGGGGAGGGGACCCCTGGGCCAGTCCCGGGACTGGGCTGAGACCCTCTCTCCATCCGAGAGCGAGGGCTCACCTGGTCCAGGCCAAGAGTCTGCGTTGGGCCAGGCTGCCCCGGTCGGTCCCTCGGAAGAGGGGGCTTCCTCGCCAACCAAAGTCCCCGCGGCCTCGTCAAGCGGGGGCCTACCTAGGGCCGGCGTTGCCCTGCAGGTCTCTCCCACGCCAATGGTCACAGACGTGCTGACTCCCATGGCCGTCACCTCCGCCGTTTTGGGACGGGAAAACCTGGCCTTTCCCACAGGTGGCCTGAGGGCTTCTGCCTTGGCCGCCTGCCAGGCCCGGAGAGGCCTGTCTCTCAGAGAGGAGAGGCTCACAGTCTTCCCCTTCCTCGTCAGTGTCCACTCTTGCTCTGTGTTTCTTCTCTGGGATGAGAGGGGCGGGCCCCTGAGCACCCAGGCGACTCTCAGACATCAGCGTGCCCTTTCTCCTCTCGCCCGACTTTGTGGTACCGTACGAATGAACATTGATCTTTTCTCCGGGTTCGGGGGACCCAAAACGAAGCTGCTTACCTGTTGGGTTGTGAGGCTTTTCAGGGGAAAGCATTTCTGCTCCCTTGAGGCTCACTGCGCTCAATTGGGCTTACAGGTCCGGGTGTTCCGTGTACCAGGGACATTGTAAGCAGGCATCGCGACCGTCCAAAGCAGTTGCATGGGTTGTTTTGGCATTGACTCGAGCCACAGCCGCCAGGGTTTGAAACACACACACGAAAGGAAGAACTCATCATCTGAAGTAGCTTGGGCTCTGCCAGAGCACGCCACGCAGCCAGGTGATTTTCCTATTGGTTGTCGTGCCAAGCTACCATAGCAGGCAATTCCACAGGTATACTGTGCAGAGTTCCAAACGAAAGCAGATAGCCCCTGTCGCCGAGGCGCAGCTGCCTAGGCGATAAAGCCCCAGGCACTGGTGCTCCTGAGGGCTGCGGGGACAGCCAGGTCTACGCCGGTGGCAGGAGGCTCTGGGCCTCAGTGCCCTGCCAGTGGGCCCTACTTGAGTATAGGTGCTCTTGCATGGGGTGGAGTCGGTCTCAGGTGGGCCCTCCCTCCACAGGCCTCTCCTGTCCCCTTGGCTGAAGCCGAGCCCGGCACTGGGGGTTGGTGGCTGCGCAGGAGCCTTGAGTCTCTGGACAGGCCCCGTGCCAGCTGGGACCTGAGCCCCAGCCCAGCTGCAAGCCCTGCGCTCAAGTTCCTTGGCCTTGCCCAGGTCAGCTAAGAGGGAGGAGAAGATGGTCGTCAGCACAGCGGGAAGCAATAGTGCCGACACCTGGCAGCGGGAGAAGCGCCTCCAACAGCCCCGTGGGATCTAAGCCCCCTCTGGCTCCAGCCGCCGCCCCAGCCAGGCCTCTCCCCGCCCCCCCACGGCCGAGCCAGGACCAAGGCACAGGCGCCCAAGCCCGCCGGGCAGGCCACGCCCCCAGCCGCCCCCGCCCCCGGGCGCCCGGCGCCCCGCCCCCGGCAGACTCGCCCCGCCCACGCCCCGCCCCGCCTCCGTTGCTCTGGAGACCGTGGCTGCCGGCGGGAGGGGCCTAAGGCCTGGAGGTGGAAGACAGTGGTGATGAGGGGGAGAATTCTCCACTCGGGAGTTGTCCCCAGTGGTAGTGGCGGGACACGTGCGGCCACTAGACATCCTGCCGAAACCCACCCAAGGCACTTCCCGGAGCGTGTCGACTGCCAGGAAAACTCACCCGCCGGGCTTAGGGGTTAGCGGGGTTCCCAAACGCACACATCGAGTGCCCGCAAGAGGCCACGGGAAGGAAAGGGGTCGCTGGCCTGCTAGGACCCTGCTGGGTGGGGGCTGTGCTGGAAGAGAACCTCTGCTATGGTGTCGTGGACTGTTGTTTTCTCCTCTAAGTCTGATGAAAAGAAGAGACAGAGGAAGGAAGCTCCAGGAACAAGCAAGCGGCTCCGGTGCGGAAACTCAGAGCCCAAACTACCACCGCTAGGGGCCGCGGTTGGGAAAGAATGGTTCCTTCCTGGGTTCCAAGGCAGGGGGAGGGGCAGGGCCCCATGCAGAAGGGGCTGTGGGGGAGGGGACCCCTGGGCCAGTCCCGGGACTGGGCTGAGACCCTCTCTCCATCCGAGAGCGAGGGCTCACCTGGTCCAGGCCAAGAGTCTGCGTTGGGCCAGGCTGCCCCGGTCGGTCCCTCGGAAGAGGGGGCTTCCTCGCCAACCAAAGTCCCCGCGGCCTCGTCAAGCGGGGGCCTACCTAGGGCCGGCGTTGCCCTGCAGGTCTCTCCCACGCCAATGGTCACAGACGTGCTGACTCCCATGGCCGTCACCTCCGCCGTTTTGGGACGGGAAAACCTGGCCTTTCCCACAGGTGGCCTGAGGGCTTCTGCCTTGGCCGCCTGCCAGGCCCGGAGAGGCCTGTCTCTCAGAGAGGAGAGGCTCACAGTCTTCCCCTTCCTCGTCAGTGTCCACTCTTGCTCTGTGTTTCTTCTCTGGGATGAGAGGGGCGGGCCCCTGAGCACCCAGGCGACTCTCAGACATCAGCGTGCCCTTTCTCCTCTCGCCCGACTTTGTGGTACCGTACGAATGAACATTGATCTTTTCTCCGGGTTCGGGGGACCCAAAACGAAGCTGCTTACCTGTTGGGTTGTGAGGCTTTTCAGGGGAAAGCATTTCTGCTCCCTTGAGGCTCACTGCGCTCAATTGGGCTTACAGGTCCGGGTGTTCCGTGTACCAGGGACATTGTAAGCAGGCATCGCGACCGTCCAAAGCAGTTGCATGGGTTGTTTTGGCATTGACTCGAGCCACAGCCGCCAGGGTTTGAAACACACACACGAAAGGAAGAACTCATCATCTGAAGTAGCTTGGGCTCTGCCAGAGCACGCCACGCAGCCAGGTGATTTTCCTATTGGTTGTCGTGCCAAGCTACCATAGCAGGCAATTCCACAGGTATACTGTGCAGAGTTCCAAACGAAAGCAGATAGCCCCTGTCGCCGAGGCGCAGCTGCCTAGGCGATAAAGCCCCAGGCACTGGTGCTCCTGAGGGCTGCGGGGACAGCCAGGTCTACGCCGGTGGCAGGAGGCTCTGGGCCTCAGTGCCCTGCCAGTGGGCCCTACTTGAGTATAGGTGCTCTTGCATGGGGTGGAGTCGGTCTCAGGTGGGCCCTCCCTCCACAGGCCTCTCCTGTCCCCTTGGCTGAAGCCGAGCCCGGCACTGGGGGTTGGTGCCTGCGCAGGAGCCTTGAGTCTCTGGACAGGCCCCGTGCCAGCTGGGACCTGAGCCCCAGCCCAGCTGCAAGCCCTGCGCTCAAGTTCCTTGGCCTTGCCCAGGTCAGCTAAGAGGGAGGAGAAGATGGTCGTCAGCACAGCGGGAAGCAATAGTACCGACACCTGGCAGCGGGAGAAGCGCCTCCAACAGCCCCGTGGGATCTAAGCCCCCTCTGGCTCCAGCCGCCGCCCCAGCCAGGCCTCTCCCCGCCCCCCCACGGCCGAGCCAGGACCAAGGCACAGGCGCCCAAGCCCGCCGGGCAGGCCACGCCCCCAGCCGCCCCCGCCCCCGGGCGCCCGGCGCCCCGCCCCCGGCAGACTCGCCCCGCCCCCGGCAGATTCGCCCCGCCCACACCCCGCCCCGCCTCCGTTGCTCTGGAGACCGTGGCTGCCGGCGGGAGGGGCCTAAGTCCTGGAGGTGGAAGACAGTGGTGATGAGGGGGAGAATTCTCCACTCGGGAGTTGTCCCCAGTGGTAGTGGCGGGACACGTGCGGCCACTAGACATCCTGCCGAAACCCACCCAAGGCACTTCCCGGAGCGTGTCGACTGCCAGGAAAACTCACCCGCCGGGCTTAGGGGTTAGCGGGGTTCCCAAACGCACACATCGAGTGCCCGCAAGAGGCCACGGGAAGGAAAGGGGTCGCTGGCCTGCTGGAACCCTGCTGGGTGGGGGCTGTGCTGGAAGAGAACCTCTGCTATGGTGTCGTGGACTGTTGTTTTCTCCTCTAAGTCTGATGAAAAGAAGAGACAGAGGAAGGAAGCTCCAGGAACAAGCAAGCGGCTCCGGTGCGGAAACTCAGAGCCCAAACTACCACCGCTAGGGGCCGCTGTTGGGAAAGAATGGTTCCTTCCTGGGTTCCAAGGCAGGGGGAGGGGCAGGGCCCCTTGCAGAAGGGGCTGTGGGGGAGGGGACCCCTGGGCCAGTCTCTCCATCCGAGAGCGAGGGCTCACCTTGTCCAGGCCAAGAGTCTGCGTTGGGCCAGGCTGCCCCGGTCGGTCCCTCGGAAGAGGGGGCTTCCTCGCCAACCAAAGTCCCCGCGGCCTCGTCAAGCGGGGGCCTACCTAGGGCCGGCGTTGCCCTGCAGGTCTCTCCCACGCCAATGGTCACAGACGTGCTGACTCCCATGGCCGTCACCTCCGCCGTTTTGGGACGGGAAAACCTGGCCTTTCCCACAGGTGGCCTGAGGGCTTCTGCCTTGGCCGCCTGCCAGGCCCGGAGAGGCCTGTCTCTCAGAGAGGAGAGGCTCACAGTCTTCCCCTTCCTCGTCAGTGTCCACTCTTGCTCTGTGTTTCTTCTCTGGGATGAGAGGGTCGGGCCCCTGAGCACCCAGGCGACTCTCAGACATCAGCGTGCCCTTTCTCCTCTCGCCCGACTTTGTGGTACCGTACGAATGAACATTGATCTTTTCTCCGGGTTCGGGGGACCCAAAACGAAGCTGCTTACCTGTTGGGTTGTGAGGCTTTTCAGGGGAAAGCATTTCTGCTCCCTTGAGGCTCACTGCGCTCAATTGGGCTTACAGGTCCGGGTGTTCCGTGTACCAGGGACATTGTAAGCAGGCATCGCGACCGTCCAAAGCAGTTGCATGGGTTGTTTTGGCATTGACTCGAGCCACAGCCGCCAGGGTTTGAAACACACACACGAAAGGAAGAACTCATCATCTGAAGTAGCTTGGGCTCTGCCAGAGCACGCCACGCAGCCAGGTGATTTTCCTATTGGTTGTCGTGCCAAGCTACCATAGCAGGCAATTCCACAGGTATACTGTGCAGAGTTCCAAACGAAAGCAGATAGCCCCTGTCGCCGAGGCGCAGCTGCCTAGGCGATAAAGCCCCAGGCACTGGTGCTCCTGAGGGCTGCGGGGACAGCCAGGTCTACGCCGGTGGCAGGAGGCTCTGGGCCTCAGTGCCCTGCCAGTGGGCCCTACTTGAGTATAGGTGCTCTTGCATGGGGTGGAGTCGGTCTCAGGTGGGCCCTCCCTCCACAGGCCTCTCCTGTCCCCTTGGCTGAAGCCGAGCCCGGCACTGGGGGTTGGTGGCTGCGCAGGAGCCTTGAGTCTCTGGACAGGCCCCGTGCCAGCTGGGACCTGAGCCCCAGCCCAGCTGCAAGCCCTGCGCTCAAGTTCCTTGGCCTTGCCCAGGTCAGCTAAGAGGGAGGAGAAGATGGTCGTCAGCACAGCGGGAAGCAATAGTGCCGACACCTGGCAGCGGGAGAAGCGCCTCCAACAGCCCCGTGGGATCTAAGCCCCCTCTGGCTCCAGCCGCCGCCCCAGCCAGGCCTCTCCCCGCCCCCCCACGGCCGAGCCAGGACCAAGGCACAGGCGCCCAAGCCCGCCGGGCAGGCCACGCCCCCAGCCGCCCCCGCCCCCGGGCGCCCGGCGCCCCGCCCCCGGCAGACTCGCCCCGCCCACGCCCCGCCCCGCCTCCGTTGCTCTGGAGACCGTGGCTGCCGGCGGGAGGGGCCTAAGGCCTGGAGGTGGAAGACAGTGGTGATGAGGGGGAGAATTCTCCACTCGGGAGTTGTCCCCAGTGGTAGTGGCGGGACACGTGCGGCCACTAGACATCCTGCCGAAACCCACCCAAGGCACTTCCCGGAGCGTGTCGACTGCCAGGAAAACTCACCCGCCGGGCTTAGGGGTTAGCGGGGTTCCCAAACGCACACATCGAGTGCCCGCAAGAGGCCACGGGAAGGAAAGGGGTCGCTGGCCTGCTAGGACCCTGCTGGGTGGGGGCTGTGCTGGAAGAGAACCTCTGCTATGGTGTCGTGGACTGTTGTTTTCTCCTCTAAGTCTGATGAAAAGAAGAGACAGAGGAAGGAAGCTCCAGGAACAAGCAAGCGGCTCCGGTGCGGAAACTCAGAGCCCAAACTACCACCGCTAGGGGCCGCGGTTGGGAAAGAATGGTTCCTTCCTGGGTTCCAAGGCAGGGGGAGGGGCAGGGCCCCATGCAGAAGGGGCTGTGGGGGAGGGGACCCCTGGGCCAGTCCCGGGACTGGGCTGAGACCCTCTCTCCATCCGAGAGCGAGGGCTCACCTGGTCCAGGCCAAGAGTCTGCGTTGGGCCAGGCTGCCCCGGTCGGTCCCTCGGAAGAGGGGGCTTCCTCGCCAACCAAAGTCCCCGCGGCCTCGTCAAGCGGGGGCCTACCTAGGGCCGGCGTTGCCCTGCAGGTCTCTCCCACGCCAATGGTCACAGACGTGCTGACTCCCATGGCCGTCACCTCCGCCGTTTTGGGACGGGAAAACCTGGCCTTTCCCACAGGTGGCCTGAGGGCTTCTGCCTTGGCCGCCTGCCAGGCCCGGAGAGGCCTGTCTCTCAGAGAGGAGAGGCTCACAGTCTTCCCCTTCCTCGTCAGTGTCCACTCTTGCTCTGTGTTTCTTCTCTGGGATGAGAGGGGCGGGCCCCTGAGCACCCAGGCGACTCTCAGACATCAGCGTGCCCTTTCTCCTCTCGCCCGACTTTGTGGTACCGTACGAATGAACATTGATCTTTTCTCCGGGTTCGGGGGACCCAAAACGAAGCTGCTTACCTGTTGGGTTGTGAGGCTTTTCAGGGGAAAGCATTTCTGCTCCCTTGAGGCTCACTGCGCTCAATTGGGCTTACAGGTCCGGGTGTTCCGTGTACCAGGGACATTGTAAGCAGGCATCGCGACCGTCCAAAGCAGTTGCATGGGTTGTTTTGGCATTGACTCGAGCCACAGCCGCCAGGGTTTGAAACACACACACGAAAGGAAGAACTCATCATCTGAAGTAGCTTGGGCTCTGCCAGAGCACGCCACGCAGCCAGGTGATTTTCCTATTGGTTGTCGTGCCAAGCTACCATAGCAGGCAATTCCACAGGTATACTGTGCAGAGTTCCAAACGAAAGCAGATAGCCCCTGTCGCCGAGGCGCAGCTGCCTAGGCGATAAAGCCCCAGGCACTGGTGCTCCTGAGGGCTGCGGGGACAGCCAGGTCTACGCCGGTGGCAGGAGGCTCTGGGCCTCAGTGCCCTGCCAGTGGGCCCTACTTGAGTATAGGTGCTCTTGCATGGGGTGGAGTCGGTCTCAGGTGGGCCCTCCCTCCACAGGCCTCTCCTGTCCCCTTGGCTGAAGCCGAGCCCGGCACTGGGGGTTGGTGGCTGCGCAGGAGCCTTGAGTCTCTGGACAGGCCCCGTGCCAGCTGGGACCTGAGCCCCAGCCCAGCTGCAAGCCCTGCGCTCAAGTTCCTTGGCCTTGCCCAGGTCAGCTAAGAGGGAGGAGAAGATGGTCGTCAGCACAGCGGGAAGCAATAGTGCCGACACCTGGCAGCGGGAGAAGCGCCTCCAACAGCCCCGTGGGATCTAAGCCCCCTCTGGCTCCAGCCGCCGCCCCAGCCAGGCCTCTCCCCGCCCCCCCACGGCCGAGCCAGGACCAAGGCACAGGCGCCCAAGCCCGCCGGGCAGGCCACGCCCCCAGCCGCCCCCGCCCCCGGGCGCCCGGCGCCCCGCCCCCGGCAGACTCGCCCCGCCCACGCCCCGCCCCGCCTCCGTTGCTCTGGAGACCGTGGCTGCCGGCGGGAGGGGCCTAAGGCCTGGAGGTGGAAGACAGTGGTGATGAGGGGGAGAATTCTCCACTCGGGAGTTGTCCCCAGTGGTAGTGGCGGGACACGTGCGGCCACTAGACATCCTGCCGAAACCCACCCAAGGCACTTCCCGGAGCGTGTCGACTGCCAGGAAAACTCACCCGCCGGGCTTAGGGGTTAGCGGGGTTCCCAAACGCACACATCGAGTGCCCGCAAGAGGCCACGGGAAGGAAAGGGGTCGCTGGCCTGCTAGGACCCTGCTGGGTGGGGGCTGTGCTGGAAGAGAACCTCTGCTATGGTGTCGTGGACTGTTGTTTTCTCCTCTAAGTCTGATGAAAAGAAGAGACAGAGGAAGGAAGCTCCAGGAACAAGCAAGCGGCTCCGGTGCGGAAACTCAGAGCCCAAACTACCACCGCTAGGGGCCGCGGTTGGGAAAGAATGGTTCCTTCCTGGGTTCCAAGGCAGGGGGAGGGGCAGGGCCCCATGCAGAAGGGGCTGTGGGGGAGGGGACCCCTGGGCCAGTCCCGGGACTGGGCTGAGACCCTCTCTCCATCCGAGAGCGAGGGCTCACCTGGTCCAGGCCAAGAGTCTGCGTTGGGCCAGGCTGCCCCGGTCGGTCCCTCGGAAGAGGGGGCTTCCTCGCCAACCAAAGTCCCCGCGGCCTCGTCAAGCGGGGGCCTACCTAGGGCCGGCGTTGCCCTGCAGGTCTCTCCCACGCCAATGGTCACAGACGTGCTGACTCCCATGGCCGTCACCTCCGCCGTTTTGGGACGGGAAAACCTGGCCTTTCCCACAGGTGGCCTGAGGGCTTCTGCCTTGGCCGCCTGCCAGGCCCGGAGAGGCCTGTCTCTCAGAGAGGAGAGGCTCACAGTCTTCCCCTTCCTCGTCAGTGTCCACTCTTGCTCTGTGTTTCTTCTCTGGGATGAGAGGGGCGGGCCCCTGAGCACCCAGGCGACTCTCAGACATCAGCGTGCCCTTTCTCCTCTCGCCCGACTTTGTGGTACCGTACGAATGAACATTGATCTTTTCTCCGGGTTCGGGGGACCCAAAACGAAGCTGCTTACCTGTTGGGTTGTGAGGCTTTTCAGGGGAAAGCATTTCTGCTCCCTTGAGGCTCACTGCGCTCAATTGGGCTTACAGGTCCGGGTGTTCCGTGTACCAGGGACATTGTAAGCAGGCATCGCGACCGTCCAAAGCAGTTGCATGGGTTGTTTTGGCATTGACTCGAGCCACAGCCGCCAGGGTTTGAAACACACACACGAAAGGAAGAACTCATCATCTGAAGTAGCTTGGGCTCTGCCAGAGCACGCCACGCAGCCAGGTGATTTTCCTATTGGTTGTCGTGCCAAGCTACCATAGCAGGCAATTCCACAGGTATACTGTGCAGAGTTCCAAACGAAAGCAGATAGCCCCTGTCGCCGAGGCGCAGCTGCCTAGGCGATAAAGCCCCAGGCACTGGTGCTCCTGAGGGCTGCGGGGACAGCCAGGTCTACGCCGGTGGCAGGAGGCTCTGGGCCTCAGTGCCCTGCCAGTGGGCCCTACTTGAGTATAGGTGCTCTTGCATGGGGTGGAGTCGGTCTCAGGTGGGCCCTCCCTCCACAGGCCTCTCCTGTCCCCTTGGCTGAAGCCGAGCCCGGCACTGGGGGTTGGTGCCTGCGCAGGAGCCTTGAGTCTCTGGACAGGCCCCGTGCCAGCTGGGACCTGAGCCCCAGCCCAGCTGCAAGCCCTGCGCTCAAGTTCCTTGGCCTTGCCCAGGTCAGCTAAGAGGGAGGAGAAGATGGTCGTCAGCACAGCGGGAAGCAATAGTACCGACACCTGGCAGCGGGAGAAGCGCCTCCAACAGCCCCGTGGGATCTAAGCCCCCTCTGGCTCCAGCCGCCGCCCCAGCCAGGCCTCTCCCCGCCCCCCCACGGCCGAGCCAGGACCAAGGCACAGGCGCCCAAGCCCGCCGGGCAGGCCACGCCCCCAGCCGCCCCCGCCCCCGGGCGCCCGGCGCCCCGCCCCCGGCAGACTCGCCCCGCCCCCGGCAGATTCGCCCCGCCCACACCCCGCCCCGCCTCCGTTGCTCTGGAGACCGTGGCTGCCGGCGGGAGGGGCCTAAGTCCTGGAGGTGGAAGACAGTGGTGATGAGGGGGAGAATTCTCCACTCGGGAGTTGTCCCCAGTGGTAGTGGCGGGACACGTGCGGCCACTAGACATCCTGCCGAAACCCACCCAAGGCACTTCCCGGAGCGTGTCGACTGCCAGGAAAACTCACCCGCCGGGCTTAGGGGTTAGCGGGGTTCCCAAACGCACACATCGAGTGCCCGCAAGAGGCCACGGGAAGGAAAGGGGTCGCTGGCCTGCTGGAACCCTGCTGGGTGGGGGCTGTGCTGGAAGAGAACCTCTGCTATGGTGTCGTGGACTGTTGTTTTCTCCTCTAAGTCTGATGAAAAGAAGAGACAGAGGAAGGAAGCTCCAGGAACAAGCAAGCGGCTCCGGTGCGGAAACTCAGAGCCCAAACTACCACCGCTAGGGGCCGCTGTTGGGAAAGAATGGTTCCTTCCTGGGTTCCAAGGCAGGGGGAGGGGCAGGGCCCCTTGCAGAAGGGGCTGTGGGGGAGGGGACCCCTGGGCCAGTCTCTCCATCCGAGAGCGAGGGCTCACCTGGTCCAGGCCAAGAGTCTGCGTTGGGCCAGGCTGCCCCGGTCGGTCCCTCGGAAGAGGGGGCTTCCTCGCCAACCAAAGTCCCCGCGGCCTCGTCAAGCGGGGGCCTACCTAGGGCCGGCGTTGCCCTGCAGGTCTCTCCCACGCCAATGGTCACAGACGTGCTGACTCCCATGGCCGTCACCTCCGCCGTTTTGGGACGGGAAAACCTGGCCTTTCCCACAGGTGGCCTGAGGGCTTCTGCCTTGGCCGCCTGCCAGGCCCGGAGAGGCCTGTCTCTCAGAGAGGAGAGGCTCACAGTCTTCCCCTTCCTCGTCAGTGTCCACTCTTGCTCTGTGTTTCTTCTCTGGGATGAGAGGGTCGGGCCCCTGAGCACCCAGGCGACTCTCAGACATCAGCGTGCCCTTTCTCCTCTCGCCCGACTTTGTGGTACCGTACGAATGAACATTGATCTTTTCTCCGGGTTCGGGGGACCCAAAACGAAGCTGCTTACCTGTTGGGTTGTGAGGCTTTTCAGGGGAAAGCATTTCTGCTCCCTTGAGGCTCACTGCGCTCAATTGGGCTTACAGGTCCGGGTGTTCCGTGTACCAGGGACATTGTAAGCAGGCATCGCGACCGTCCAAAGCAGTTGCATGGGTTGTTTTGGCATTGACTCGAGCCACAGCCGCCAGGGTTTGAAACACACACACGAAAGGAAGAACTCATCATCTGAAGTAGCTTGGGCTCTGCCAGAGCACGCCACGCAGCCAGGTGATTTTCCTATTGGTTGTCGTGCCAAGCTACCATAGCAGGCAATTCCACAGGTATACTGTGCAGAGTTCCAAACGAAAGCAGATAGCCCCTGTCGCCGAGGCGCAGCTGCCTAGGCGATAAAGCCCCAGGCACTGGTGCTCCTGAGGGCTGCGGGGACAGCCAGGTCTACGCCGGTGGCAGGAGGCTCTGGGCCTCAGTGCCCTGCCAGTGGGCCCTACTTGAGTATAGGTGCTCTTGCATGGGGTGGAGTCGGTCTCAGGTGGGCCCTCCCTCCACAGGCCTCTCCTGTCCCCTTGGCTGAAGCCGAGCCCGGCACTGGGGGTTGGTGGCTGCGCAGGAGCCTTGAGTCTCTGGACAGGCCCCGTGCCAGCTGGGACCTGAGCCCCAGCCCAGCTGCAAGCCCTGCGCTCAAGTTCCTTGGCCTTGCCCAGGTCAGCTAAGAGGGAGGAGAAGATGGTCGTCAGCACAGCGGGAAGCAATAGTGCCGACACCTGGCAGCGGGAGAAGCGCCTCCAACAGCCCCGTGGGATCTAAGCCCCCTCTGGCTCCAGCCGCCGCCCCAGCCAGGCCTCTCCCCGCCCCCCCACGGCCGAGCCAGGACCAAGGCACAGGCGCCCAAGCCCGCCGGGCAGGCCACGCCCCCAGCCGCCCCCGCCCCCGGGCGCCCGGCGCCCCGCCCCCGGCAGACTCGCCCCGCCCACGCCCCGCCCCGCCTCCGTTGCTCTGGAGACCGTGGCTGCCGGCGGGAGGGGCCTAAGGCCTGGAGGTGGAAGACAGTGGTGATGAGGGGGAGAATTCTCCACTCGGGAGTTGTCCCCAGTGGTAGTGGCGGGACACGTGCGGCCACTAGACATCCTGCCGAAACCCACCCAAGGCACTTCCCGGAGCGTGTCGACTGCCAGGAAAACTCACCCGCCGGGCTTAGGGGTTAGCGGGGTTCCCAAACGCACACATCGAGTGCCCGCAAGAGGCCACGGGAAGGAAAGGGGTCGCTGGCCTGCTAGGACCCTGCTGGGTGGGGGCTGTGCTGGAAGAGAACCTCTGCTATGGTGTCGTGGACTGTTGTTTTCTCCTCTAAGTCTGATGAAAAGAAGAGACAGAGGAAGGAAGCTCCAGGAACAAGCAAGCGGCTCCGGTGCGGAAACTCAGAGCCCAAACTACCACCGCTAGGGGCCGCGGTTGGGAAAGAATGGTTCCTTCCTGGGTTCCAAGGCAGGGGGAGGGGCAGGGCCCCATGCAGAAGGGGCTGTGGGGGAGGGGACCCCTGGGCCAGTCCCGGGACTGGGCTGAGACCCTCTCTCCATCCGAGAGCGAGGGCTCACCTGGTCCAGGCCAAGAGTCTGCGTTGGGCCAGGCTGCCCCGGTCGGTCCCTCGGAAGAGGGGGCTTCCTCGCCAACCAAAGTCCCCGTGGCCTCGTCAAGCGGGGGCCTACCTAGGGCCGGCGTTGCCCTGCAGGTCTCTCCCACGCCAATGGTCACAGACGTGCTGACTCCCATGGCCGTCACCTCCGCCGTTTTGGGACGGGAAAACCTGGCCTTTCCCACAGGTGGCCTGAGGGCTTCTGCCTTGGCCGCCTGCCAGGCCCGGAGAGGCCTGTCTCTCAGAGAGGAGAGGCTCACAGTCTTCCCCTTCCTCGTCAGTGTCCACTCTTGCTCTGTGTTTCTTCTCTGGGATGAGAGGGGCGGGCCCCTGAGCACCCAGGCGACTCTCAGACATCAGCGTGCCCTTTCTCCTCTCGCCCGACTTTGTGGTACCGTACGAATGAACATTGATCTTTTCTCCGGGTTCGGGGGACCCAAAACGAAGCTGCTTACCTGTTGGGTTGTGAGGCTTTTCAGGGGAAAGCATTTCTGCTCCCTTGAGGCTCACTGCGCTCAATTGGGCTTACAGGTCCGGGTGTTCCGTGTACCAGGGACATTGTAAGCAGGCATCGCGACCGTCCAAAGCAGTTGCATGGGTTGTTTTGGCATTGACTCGAGCCACAGCCGCCAGGGTTTGAAACACACACACGAAAGGAAGAACTCATCATCTGAAGTAGCTTGGGCTCTGCCAGAGCACGCCACGCAGCCAGGTGATTTTCCTATTGGTTGTCGTGCCAAGCTACCATAGCAGGCAATTCCACAGGTATACTGTGCAGAGTTCCAAACGAAAGCAGATAGCCCCTGTCGCCGAGGCGCAGCTGCCTAGGCGATAAAGCCCCAGGCACTGGTGCTCCTGAGGGCTGCGGGGACAGCCAGGTCTACGCCGGTGGCAGGAGGCTCTGGGCCTCAGTGCCCTGCCAGTGGGCCCTACTTGAGTATAGGTGCTCTTGCATGGGGTGGAGTCGGTCTCAGGTGGGCCCTCCCTCCACAGGCCTCTCCTGTCCCCTTGGCTGAAGCCGAGCCCGGCACTGGGGGTTGGTGGCTGCGCAGGAGCCTTGAGTCTCTGGACAGGCCCCGTGCCAGCTGGGACCTGAGCCCCAGCCCAGCTGCAAGCCCTGCGCTCAAGTTCCTTGGCCTTGCCCAGGTCAGCTAAGAGGGAGGAGAAGATGGTCGTCAGCACAGCGGGAAGCAATAGTGCCGACACCTGGCAGCGGGAGAAGCGCCTCCAACAGCCCCGTGGGATCTAAGCCCCCTCTGGCTCCAGCCGCCGCCCCAGCCAGGCCTCTCCCCGCCCCCCCACGGCCGAGCCAGGACCAAGGCACAGGCGCCCAAGCCCGCCGGGCAGGCCACGCCCCCAGCCGCCCCCGCCCCCGGGCGCCCGGCGCCCCGCCCCCGGCAGACTCGCCCCGCCCACGCCCCGCCCCGCCTCCGTTGCTCTGGAGACCGTGGCTGCCGGCGGGAGGGGCCTAAGGCCTGGAGGTGGAAGACAGTGGTGATGAGGGGGAGAATTCTCCACTCGGGAGTTGTCCCCAGTGGTAGTGGCGGGACACGTGCGGCCACTAGACATCCTGCCGAAACCCACCCAAGGCACTTCCCGGAGCGTGTCGACTGCCAGGAAAACTCACCCGCCGGGCTTAGGGGTTAGCGGGGTTCCCAAACGCACACATCGAGTGCCCGCAAGAGGCCACGGGAAGGAAAGGGGTCGCTGGCCTGCTAGGACCCTGCTGGGTGGGGGCTGTGCTGGAAGAGAACCTCTGCTATGGTGTCGTGGACTGTTGTTTTCTCCTCTAAGTCTGATGAAAAGAAGAGACAGAGGAAGGAAGCTCCAGGAACAAGCAAGCGGCTCCGGTGCGGAAACTCAGAGCCCAAACTACCACCGCTAGGGGCCGCGGTTGGGAAAGAATGGTTCCTTCCTGGGTTCCAAGGCAGGGGGAGGGGCAGGGCCCCATGCAGAAGGGGCTGTGGGGGAGGGGACCCCTGGGCCAGTCCCGGGACTGGGCTGAGACCCTCTCTCCATCCGAGAGCGAGGGCTCACCTGGTCCAGGCCAAGAGTCTGCGTTGGGCCAGGCTGCCCCGGTCGGTCCCTCGGAAGAGGGGGCTTCCTCGCCAACCAAAGTCCCCGCGGCCTCGTCAAGCGGGGGCCTACCTAGGGCCGGCGTTGCCCTGCAGGTCTCTCCCACGCCAATGGTCACAGACGTGCTGACTCCCATGGCCGTCACCTCCGCCGTTTTGGGACGGGAAAACCTGGCCTTTCCCACAGGTGGCCTGAGGGCTTCTGCCTTGGCCGCCTGCCAGGCCCGGAGAGGCCTGTCTCTCAGAGAGGAGAGGCTCACAGTCTTCCCCTTCCTCGTCAGTGTCCACTCTTGCTCTGTGTTTCTTCTCTGGGATGAGAGGGGCGGGCCCCTGAGCACCCAGGCGACTCTCAGACATCAGCGTGCCCTTTCTCCTCTCGCCCGACTTTGTGGTACCGTACGAATGAACATTGATCTTTTCTCCGGGTTCGGGGGACCCAAAACGAAGCTGCTTACCTGTTGGGTTGTGAGGCTTTTCAGGGGAAAGCATTTCTGCTCCCTTGAGGCTCACTGCGCTCAATTGGGCTTACAGGTCCGGGTGTTCCGTGTACCAGGGACATTGTAAGCAGGCATCGCGACCGTCCAAAGCAGTTGCATGGGTTGTTTTGGCATTGACTCGAGCCACAGCCGCCAGGGTTTGAAACACACACACGAAAGGAAGAACTCATCATCTGAAGTAGCTTGGGCTCTGCCAGAGCACGCCACGCAGCCAGGTGATTTTCCTATTGGTTGTCGTGCCAAGCTACCATAGCAGGCAATTCCACAGGTATACTGTGCAGAGTTCCAAACGAAAGCAGATAGCCCCTGTCGCCGAGGCGCAGCTGCCTAGGCGATAAAGCCCCAGGCACTGGTGCTCCTGAGGGCTGCGGGGACAGCCAGGTCTACGCCGGTGGCAGGAGGCTCTGGGCCTCAGTGCCCTGCCAGTGGGCCCTACTTGAGTATAGGTGCTCTTGCATGGGGTGGAGTCGGTCTCAGGTGGGCCCTCCCTCCACAGGCCTCTCCTGTCCCCTTGGCTGAAGCCGAGCCCGGCACTGGGGGTTGGTGGCTGCGCAGGAGCCTTGAGTCTCTGGACAGGCCCCGTGCCAGCTGGGACCTGAGCCCCAGCCCAGCTGCAAGCCCTGCGCTCAAGTTCCTTGGCCTTGCCCAGGTCAGCTAAGAGGGAGGAGAAGATGGTCGTCAGCACAGCGGGAAGCAATAGTGCCGACACCTGGCAGCGGGAGAAGCGCCTCCAACAGCCCCGTGGGATCTAAGCCCCCTCTGGCTCCAGCCGCCGCCCCAGCCAGGCCTCTCCCCGCCCCCCCACGGCCGAGCCAGGACCAAGGCACAGGCGCCCAAGCCCGCCGGGCAGGCCACGCCCCCAGCCGCCCCCGCCCCCGGGCGCCCGGCGCCCCGCCCCCGGCAGACTCGCCCCGCCCCCGGCAGACTCGCCCCGCCCACACCCCGCCCCGCCTCCGATGCTCTGGAGACCGTGGCTGCCGGCGGGAGGGGCCTAAGTCCTGGAGGTGGAAGACAGTGGTGATGAGGGGGAGAATTCTCCACTCGGGAGTTGTCCCCAGTGGTAGTGGCGGGACACGTGCGGCCACTAGACATCCTGCCGAAACCCACCCAAGGCACTTCCCGGAGCGTGTCGACTGCCAGGAAAACTCACCCGCCGGGCTTAGGGGTTAGCGGGGTTCGAAAACGCACACATCGAGTGCCCGCAAGAGGCCACGGGAAGGAAAGGGGTCGCTGGCCTGCTAGGACCCTGCTGGGTGGGGGCTGTGCTGGAAGAGAACCTCTGCTATGGTGTCGTGGACTGTTGTTTTCTCCTCTAAGTCTGATGAAAAGAAGAGACAGAGGAAGGAAGCTCCAGGAACAAGCAAGCGGCTCCGGTGCGGAAACTCAGAGCCCAAACTACCACCGCTAGGGGCCGCGGTTGGGAAAGAATGGTTCCTTCCTGGGTTCCAAGGCAGGGGGAGGGGCAGGGCCCCATGCAGAAGGGGCTGTGGGGGAGGGGACCCCTGGGCCAGTCCCGGGACTGGGCTGAGACCCTCTCTCCATCCGAGAGCGAGGGCTCACCTGGTCCAGGCCAAGAGTCTGCGTTGGGCCAGGCTGCCCCGGTCGGTCCCTCGGAAGAGGGGGCTTCCTCGCCAACCAAAGTCCCCGCGGCCTCGTCAAGCGGGGGCCTACCTAGGGCCGGCGTTGCCCTGCAGGTCTCTCCCACGCCAATGGTCACAGACGTGCTGACTCCCATGGCCGTCACCTCCGCCGTTTTGGGACGGGAAAACCTGGCCTTTCCCACAGGTGGCCTGAGGGCTTCTGCCTTGGCCGCCTGCCAGGCCCGGAGAGGCCTGTCTCTCAGAGAGGAGAGGCTCACAGTCTTCCCCTTCCTCGTCAGTGTCCACTCTTGCTCTGTGTTTCTTCTCTGGGATGAGAGGGGCGGGCCCCTGAGCACCCAGGCGACTCTCAGACATCAGCGTGCCCTTTCTCCTCTCGCCCGACTTTGTGGTACCGTACGAATGAACATTGATCTTTTCTCCGGGTTCGGGGGACCCAAAACGAAGCTGCTTACCTGTTGGGTTGTGAGGCTTTTCAGGGGAAAGCATTTCTGCTCCCTTGAGGCTCACTGCGCTCAATTGGGCTTACAGGTCCGGGTGTTCCGTGTACCAGGGACATTGTAAGCAGGCATCGCGACCGTCCAAAGCAGTTGCATGGGTTGTTTTGGCATTGACTCGAGCCACAGCCGCCAGGGTTTGAAACACACACACGAAAGGAAGAACTCATCATCTGAAGTAGCTTGGGCTCTGCCAGAGCACGCCACGCAGCCAGGTGATTTTCCTATTGGTTGTCGTGCCAAGCTACCATAGCAGGCAATTCCACAGGTATACTGTGCAGAGTTCCAAACGAAAGCAGATAGCCCCTGTCGCCGAGGCGCAGCTGCCTAGGCGATAAAGCCCCAGGCACTGGTGCTCCTGAGGGCTGCGGGGACAGCCAGGTCTACGCCGGTGGCAGGAGGCTCTGGGCCTCAGTGCCCTGCCAGTGGGCCCTACTTGAGTATAGGTGCTCTTGCATGGGGTGGAGTCGGTCTCAGGTGGGCCCTCCCTCCACAGGCCTCTCCTGTCCCCTTGGCTGAAGCCGAGCCCGGCACTGGGGGTTGGTGGCTGCGCAGGAGCCTTGAGTCTCTGGACAGGCCCCGTGCCAGCTGGGACCTGAGCCCCAGCCCAGCTGCAAGCCCTGCGCTCAAGTTCCTTGGCCTTGCCCAGGTCAGCTAAGAGGGAGGAGAAGATGGTCGTCAGCACAGCGGGAAGCAATAGTGCCGACACCTGGCAGCGGGAGAAGCGCCTCCAACAGCCCCGTGGGATCTAAGCCCCCTCTGGCTCCAGCCGCCGCCCCAGCCAGGCCTCTCCCCGCCCCCCCACGGCCGAGCCAGGACCAAGGCACAGGCGCCCAAGCCCGCCGGGCAGGCCACGCCCCCAGCCGCCCCCGCCCCCGGGCGCCCGGCGCCCCGCCCCCGGCAGACTCGCCCCGCCCCCGGCAGACTCGCCCCGCCCACACCCCGCCCCGCCTCCGATGCTCTGGAGACCGTGGCTGCCGGCGGGAGGGGCCTAAGTCCTGGAGGTGGAAGACAGTGGTGATGAGGGGGAGAATTCTCCACTCGGGAGTTGTCCCCAGTGGTAGTGGCGGGACACGTGCGGCCACTAGACATCCTGCCGAAACCCACCCAAGGCACTTCCCGGAGCGTGTCGACTGCCAGGAAAACTCACCCGCCGGGCTTAGGGGTTAGCGGGGTTCGAAAACGCACACATCGAGTGCCCGCAAGAGGCCACGGGAAGGAAAGGGGTCGCTGGCCTGCTAGGACCCTGCTGGGTGGGGGCTGTGCTGGAAGAGAACCTCTGCTATGGTGTCGTGGACTGTTGTTTTCTCCTCTAAGTCTGATGAAAAGAAGAGACAGAGGAAGGAAGCTCCAGGAACAAGCAAGCGGCTCCGGTGCGGAAACTCAGAGCCCAAACTACCACCGCTAGGGGCCGCGGTTGGGAAAGAATGGTTCCTTCCTGGGTTCCAAGGCAGGGGGAGGGGCAGGGCCCCATGCAGAAGGGGCTGTGGGGGAGGGGACCCCTGGGCCAGTCCCGGGACTGGGCTGAGACCCTCTCTCCATCCGAGAGCGAGGGCTCACCTGGTCCAGGCCAAGAGTCTGCGTTGGGCCAGGCTGCCCCGGTCGGTCCCTCGGAAGAGGGGGCTTCCTCGCCAACCAAAGTCCCCGCGGCCTCGTCAAGCGGGGGCCTACCTAGGGCCGGCGTTGCCCTGCAGGTCTCTCCCACGCCAATGGTCACAGACGTGCTGACTCCCATGGCCGTCACCTCCGCCGTTTTGGGACGGGAAAACCTGGCCTTTCCCACAGGTGGCCTGAGGGCTTCTGCCTTGGCCGCCTGCCAGGCCCGGAGAGGCCTGTCTCTCAGAGAGGAGAGGCTCACAGTCTTCCCCTTCCTCGTCAGTGTCCACTCTTGCTCTGTGTTTCTTCTCTGGGATGAGAGGGGCGGGCCCCTGAGCACCCAGGCGACTCTCAGACATCAGCGTGCCCTTTCTCCTCTCGCCCGACTTTGTGGTACCGTACGAATGAACATTGATCTTTTCTCCGGGTTCGGGGGACCCAAAACGAAGCTGCTTACCTGTTGGGTTGTGAGGCTTTTCAGGGGAAAGCATTTCTGCTCCCTTGAGGCTCACTGCGCTCAATTGGGCTTACAGGTCCGGGTGTTCCGTGTACCAGGGACATTGTAAGCAGGCATCGCGACCGTCCAAAGCAGTTGCATGGGTTGTTTTGGCATTGACTCGAGCCACAGCCGCCAGGGTTTGAAACACACACACGAAAGGAAGAACTCATCATCTGAAGTAGCTTGGGCTCTGCCAGAGCACGCCACGCAGCCAGGTGATTTTCCTATTGGTTGTCGTGCCAAGCTACCATAGCAGGCAATTCCACAGGTATACTGTGCAGAGTTCCAAACGAAAGCAGATAGCCCCTGTCGCCGAGGCGCAGCTGCCTAGGCGATAAAGCCCCAGGCACTGGTGCTCCTGAGGGCTGCGGGGACAGCCAGGTCTACGCCGGTGGCAGGAGGCTCTGGGCCTCAGTGCCCTGCCAGTGGGCCCTACTTGAGTATAGGTGCTCTTGCATGGGGTGGAGTCGGTCTCAGGTGGGCCCTCCCTCCACAGGCCTCTCCTGTCCCCTTGGCTGAAGCCGAGCCCGGCACTGGGGGTTGGTGGCTGCGCAGGAGCCTTGAGTCTCTGGACAGGCCCCGTGCCAGCTGGGACCTGAGCCCCAGCCCAGCTGCAAGCCCTGCGCTCAAGTTCCTTGGCCTTGCCCAGGTCAGCTAAGAGGGAGGAGAAGATGGTCGTCAGCACAGCGGGAAGCAATAGTGCCGACACCTGGCAGCGGGAGAAGCGCCTCCAACAGCCCCGTGGGATCTAAGCCCCCTCTGGCTCCAGCCGCCGCCCCAGCCAGGCCTCTCCCCGCCCCCCCACGGCCGAGCCAGGACCAAGGCACAGGCGCCCAAGCCCGCCGGGCAGGCCACGCCCCCAGCCGCCCCCGCCCCCGGGCGCCCGGCGCCCCGCCCCCGGCAGACTCGCCCCGCCCCCGGCAGACTCGCCCCGCCCACACCCCGCCCCGCCTCCGATGCTCTGGAGACCGTGGCTGCCGGCGGGAGGGGCCTAAGTCCTGGAGGTGGAAGACAGTGGTGATGAGGGGGAGAATTCTCCACTCGGGAGTTGTCCCCAGTGGTAGTGGCGGGACACGTGCGGCCACTAGACATCCTGCCGAAACCCACCCAAGGCACTTCCCGGAGCGTGTCGACTGCCAGGAAAACTCACCCGCCGGGCTTAGGGGTTAGCGGGGTTCCCAAACGCACACATCGAGTGCCCGCAAGAGGCCACGGGAAGGAAAGGGGTCGCTGGCCTGCTAGGACCCTGCTGGGTGGGGGCTGTGCTGGAAGAGAACCTCTGCTATGGTGTCGTGGACTGTTGTTTTCTCCTCTAAGTCTGATGAAAAGAAGAGACAGAGGAAGGAAGCTCCAGGAACAAGCAAGCGGCTCCGGTGCGGAAACTCAGAGCCCAAACTACCACCGCTAGGGGCCGCGGTTGGGAAAGAATGGTTCCTTCCTGGGTTCCAAGGCAGGGGGAGGGGCAGGGCCCCATGCAGAAGGGGCTGTGGGGGAGGGGACCCCTGGGCCAGTCCCGGGACTGGGCTGAGACCCTCTCTCCATCCGAGAGCGAGGGCTCACCTGGTCCAGGCCAAGAGTCTGCGTTGGGCCAGGCTGCCCCGGTCGGTCCCTCGGAAGAGGGGGCTTCCTCGCCAACCAAAGTCCCCGCGGCCTCGTCAAGCGGGGGCCTACCTAGGGCCGGCGTTGCCCTGCAGGTCTCTCCCACGCCAATGGTCACAGACGTGCTGACTCCCATGGCCGTCACCTCCGCCGTTTTGGGACGGGAAAACCTGGCCTTTCCCACAGGTGGCCTGAGGGCTTCTGCCTTGGCCGCCTGCCAGGCCCGGAGAGGCCTGTCTCTCAGAGAGGAGAGGCTCACAGTCTTCCCCTTCCTCGTCAGTGTCCACTCTTGCTCTGTGTTTCTTCTCTGGGATGAGAGGGGCGGGCCCCTGAGCACCCAGGCGACTCTCAGACATCAGCGTGCCCTTTCTCCTCTCGCCCGACTTTGTGGTACCGTACGAATGAACATTGATCTTTTCTCCGGGTTCGGGGGACCCAAAACGAAGCTGCTTACCTGTTGGGTTGTGAGGCTTTTCAGGGGAAAGCATTTCTGCTCCCTTGAGGCTCACTGCGCTCAATTGGGCTTACAGGTCCGGGTGTTCCGTGTACCAGGGACATTGTAAGCAGGCATCGCGACCGTCCAAAGCAGTTGCATGGGTTGTTTTGGCATTGACTCGAGCCACAGCCGCCAGGGTTTGAAACACACACACGAAAGGAAGAACTCATCATCTGAAGTAGCTTGGGCTCTGCCAGAGCACGCCACGCAGCCAGGTGATTTTCCTATTGGTTGTCGTGCCAAGCTACCATAGCAGGCAATTCCACAGGTATACTGTGCAGAGTTCCAAACGAAAGCAGATAGCCCCTGTCGCCGAGGCGCAGCTGCCTAGGCGATAAAGCCCCAGGCACTGGTGCTCCTGAGGGCTGCGGGGACAGCCAGGTCTACGCCGGTGGCAGGAGGCTCTGGGCCTCAGTGCCCTGCCAGTGGGCCCTACTTGAGTATAGGTGCTCTTGCATGGGGTGGAGTCGGTCTCAGGTGGGCCCTCCCTCCACAGGCCTCTCCTGTCCCCTTGGCTGAAGCCGAGCCCGGCACTGGGGGTTGGTGGCTGCGCAGGAGCCTTGAGTCTCTGGACAGGCCCCGTGCCAGCTGGGACCTGAGCCCCAGCCCAGCTGCAAGCCCTGCGCTCAAGTTCCTTGGCCTTGCCCAGGTCAGCTAAGAGGGAGGAGAAGATGGTCGTCAGCACAGCGGGAAGCAATAGTGCCGACACCTGGCAGCGGGAGAAGCGCCTCCAACAGCCCCGTGGGATCTAAGCCCCCTCTGGCTCCAGCCGCCGCCCCAGCCAGGCCTCTCCCCGCCCCCCCACGGCCGAGCCAGGACCAAGGCACAGGCGCCCAAGCCCGCCGGGCAGGCCACGCCCCCAGCCACCCCCGCCCCCGGGCGCCCGGCGCCCCGCCCCCGGCAGACTCGCCCCGCCCACGCCCCGCCCCGCCTCCGTTGCTCTGGAGACCGTGGCTGCCGGCGGGAGGGGCCTAAGGCCTGGAGGTGGAAGACAGTGGTGATGAGGGGGAGAATTCTCCACTCGGGAGTTGTCCCCAGTGGTAGTGGCGGGACACGTGCGGCCACTAGACATCCTGCCGAAACCCACCCAAGGCACTCCCCGGAGCGTGTCGACTGCCAGGAAAACTCACCCGCCGGGCTTAGGGGTTAGCGGGGTTCCCAAACGCACACATCGAGTGCCCGCAAGAGGCCACGGGAAGGAAAGGGGTCGCTGGCCTGCTAGGACCCTGCTGGGTGGGGGCTGTGCTGGAAGAGAACCTCTGCTATGGTGTCGTGGACTGTTGTTTTCTCCTCTAAGTCTGATGAAAAGAAGAGACAGAGGAAGGAAGCTCCAGGAACAAGCAAGCGGCTCCGGTGCGGAAACTCAGAGCCCAAACTACCACCGCTAGGGGCCGCGGTTGGGAAAGAATGGTTCCTTCCTGGGTTCCAAGGCAGGGGGAGGGGCAGGGCCCCATGCAGAAGGGGCTGTGGGGGAGGGGACCCCTGGGCCAGTCCCGGGACTGGGCTGAGACCCTCTCTCCATCCGAGAGCGAGGGCTCACCTGGTCCAGGCCAAGAGTCTGCGTTGGGCCAGGCTGCCCCGGTCGGTCCCTCGGAAGAGGGGGCTTCCTCGCCAACCAAAGTCCCCGCGGCCTCGTCAAGCGGGGGCCTACCTAGGGCCGGCGTTGCCCTGCAGGTCTCTCCCACGCCAATGGTCACAGACGTGCTGACTCCCATGGCCGTCACCTCCGCCGTTTTGGGACGGGAAAACCTGGCCTTTCCCACAGGTGGCCTGAGGGCTTCTGCCTTGGCCGCCTGCCAGGCCCGGAGAGGCCTGTCTCTCAGAGAGGAGAGGCTCACAGTCTTCCCCTTCCTCGTCAGTGTCCACTCTTGCTCTGTGTTTCTTCTCTGGGATGAGAGGGGCGGGCCCCTGAGCACCCAGGCGACTCTCAGACATCAGCGTGCCCTTTCTCCTCTCGCCCGACTTTGTGGTACCGTACGAATGAACATTGATCTTTTCTCCGGGTTCGGGGGACCCAAAACGAAGCTGCTTACCTGTTGGGTTGTGAGGCTTTTCAGGGGAAAGCATTTCTGCTCCCTTGAGGCTCACTGCGCTCAATTGGGCTTACAGGTCCGGGTGTTCCGTGTACCAGGGACATTGTAAGCAGGCATCGCGACCGTCCAAAGCAGTTGCATGGGTTGTTTTGGCATTGACTCGAGCCACAGCCGCCAGGGTTTGAAACACACACACGAAAGGAAGAACTCATCATCTGAAGTAGCTTGGGCTCTGCCAGAGCACGCCACGCAGCCAGGTGATTTTCCTATTGGTTGTCGTGCCAAGCTACCATAGCAGGCAATTCCACAGGTATACTGTGCAGAGTTCCAAACGAAAGCAGATAGCCCCTGTCGCCGAGGCGCAGCTGCCTAGGCGATAAAGCCCCAGGCACTGGTGCTCCTGAGGGCTGCGGGGACAGCCAGGTCTACGCCGGTGGCAGGAGGCTCTGGGCCTCAGTGCCCTGCCAGTGGGCCCTACTTGAGTATAGGTGCTCTTGCATGGGGTGGAGTCGGTCTCAGGTGGGCCCTCCCTCCACAGGCCTCTCCTGTCCCCTTGGCTGAAGCCGAGCCCGGCACTGGGGGTTGGTGCCTGCGCAGGAGCCTTGAGTCTCTGGACAGGCCCCGTGCCAGCTGGGACCTGAGCCCCAGCCCAGCTGCAAGCCCTGCGCTCAAGTTCCTTGGCCTTGCCCAGGTCAGCTAAGAGGGAGGAGAAGATGGTCGTCAGCACAGCGGGAAGCAATAGTGCCGACACCTGGCAGCGGGAGAAGCGCCTCCAACAGCCCCGTGGGATCTAAGCCCCCTCTGGCTCCAGCCGCCGCCCCAGCCAGGCCTCTCCCCGCCCCCCCACGGCCGAGCCAGGACCAAGGCACAGGCGCCCAAGCCCGCCGGGCAGGCCACGCCCCCAGCCGCCCCCGCCCCCGGGCGCCCGGCGCCCCGCCCCCGGCAGACTCGCCCCGCCCCCGGCAGACTCGCCCCGCCCACACCCCGCCCCGCCTCCGATGCTCTGGAGACCGTGGCTGCCGGCGGGAGGGGCCTAAGTCCTGGAGGTGGAAGACAGTGGTGATGAGGGGGAGAATTCTCCACTCGGGAGTTGTCCCCAGTGGTAGTGGCGGGACACGTGCGGCCACTAGACATCCTGCCGAAACCCACCCAAGGCACTTCCCGGAGCGTGTCGACTGCCAGGAAAACTCAC